>NC_053023.1:485679308-485979308 GCF_003073215.2 Triticum urartu | reverse complement strand
CTGCTCAAAATGGTCTTGCCAGAGCCACGGACCAGTATGTAAAGGATATACGGGTAAGAAAATCTGATAATTATATATATATATACCAGTAGCCCCTGAGACTTGAAACAGTTGGCACAACTGATTTAAGGATCATTATTTGCATAGGTTCTTACTGAGAAGAATACCCAATTGTCTCAAGAGCTGGAGGAGTGCAAAGCCCAGCTACGGGCCGCGGTTGTCGAAATGGAGGAGTCCAAGAAGGCCCCATCTGGTAACACTTGTTCCTATCGAAAAGAACGAGATATACCAGTTAATATTTGGCTTGCATGCTAATCTAATCAATAGATTCTACAGATGATCCCGGAGTGAGTCCGGAGGAGCAACATGCTCAACGACAGCTGAAGGATGGTGAGCGCATGCTTACACAAGTTAGGCGGGAGAAAAACGATCTCCAAGATGCCAATACCCGGCTGGATGTTGAACTGAAAGATGTTCAGGCCCAGCTGGCTGACTCCGTAAATGAGAATAAGAGGCTTCGACGCGGCATTTTCAGTAAGTGCTTGAGCGAACTTCTATAGAGTTCGGCGAAGAAACCAGCTAACAGAGCTATATCTGTAGGTATGCTGACGGGCCGTCCCGGAGAGGAGATGCCCGGGTCTGCAGGAGATCTTCTGCCAGAGCTCTCACAACTGCACGAACAAGTTCGGCAGGTGATGCAGGACCTTGCCCAGGCCTTGTGGCCATGTGCCTCCCTGCCAGGAGGCATGGGGGAGCTTGTAGAGATACTCAAGGGAGCGCAGCGGCGCTTCCGATTGTGGAAGATATCTGCCTGTCGACAAGGTGCAAGGGAAGCCTGGGCCATGGTGAAGACTTGATATACCAAGGCTGACCCAAACCATATGGCCGAGGTCGGGCCTGTAGGGCCTGACGGGAAAGAGATCCCCGTCAGCTTGGTGTATGACCAGGTGAAATTAGCCGCAAAGTATTCCCAATTGGATTGTAGGCTAGACAGCATGTTGGATGGTATAGAAGAAGAATTTAGTCAGTCTAAGTGACTGTGTATTTCGAGTGACATATATTGTCCCTAGCCGGATTGTAAATCATTTGTCATGGCGGACCTTTTTGCTTCGACCTCCGGACCCGACAGTCCGGAGTGTATCCGAATACCCGCTCAGTTATGTAAAAACCGGGGTACGCGTGGAAACCAGGCATAGGGGTCATAAGTGCTTGAACAGACAAGTACCCAACTAGTTATGTTATATTACATGGATAGTAAGAAACAGGGAGAATAGTTCCGTTAAGGGTTCCTTTCCCCGGGTACGCATGCATTCATGTGCATGTCCGAACTGCGACACAGACGCAGGATATAAACATCTGGGGGTATGTATTCTAATAAGTAAAAAAGTCATCCTTTGTTCGCCGACCGAATATTCCCTTAGGAACGCTAGCTTTCAGCTTCACCCAGTCTGAGGTACACGTCCGGCTGACCCGGCAGTAACAATCGCAGAGGTGCTCCCCTTATGCCCTAGTCGAATTAACGGGAACGTAGGGCATAAACACAAGAGCTAGGCAACCCAGCTTGGCCAAAACTTAAGTCATATCGATGCATATAATGGCAAAGAAAAGGTGCATGTGTAAAAATAACACATGTGTGGCAGGCATAGAGCCCGGATTATAATTATATTAAGCTTCTATATAAGAAGCCCCCAGGTATAATGAGCGTGCTTAGCGCGTACAAATTGTGCAGTCAAGACACATTTTAACCTATGAAGGCCGCGAAGAAAAGGAAGAAAGACAGAAAAATATAGATAATGAATATATAAAAAATTGACGGAGGTAAGGATACGAACACAGAGTCCGGCGCTAGGCGTAGAACCTTCGGAGTCTGGTCGCGTTCCATGGGTTTGGCTCGAGTCGATTGTCCGATGCATCCCGCAGATGGTACACTCCACCGGTCAGAACTTTGTCAATAACAAAGGGACCTTCCCATTTGGGTTTGAGCTTGTCCTTTTTCTTCTCTGGTAGGCGTAGAACGAGTTCGCCAACATTATAAGTTTTGGCTCGTACTTCTCTGCTTTGATATCGTCGAGCCTGTTGTTGATAGAATGCGGATCGGGCTTTTGCCACGTCACGCTCCTCCTCCAGGGCGTCCAAACTGTCCTGTCGATCTAGCTCGGCTTCTTTCTCTTCGTACATGCGCACGTGAGGTGAGTCATGAATGATGTCGCAGGGCAGTACCGCCTCTGCGTCGTACACCATAAATAAAGGTGTTTATCCGGTAGTGCGATTTGGCGTGCTCCGCAGCCCCCATAGTACGGAGTCGAGCTCCTCGACCCAGTGTGTATCTGATTCCTTCACGGACCGCACTAGTCTGGGTTTAATGCCGCTCATTATAAGACCATTTGCTCGTTTGACTTGACCGTTAGTTTGAGGGTGATAGACGGATGCATAATCGAGCTTAATGCCCATATTGCCGCACCAAGTTTTTACCTCAGCCATTATCGGTGATAATACTGTGGGGGACACCGTAGCGGTGTACAACCCCGGATATGAAATCTATCGCTGGTCCGGATTCGGCCGTTTTAACTGCTTTGGCCTCTATCCATTTGGTGAATTTATCCACCATGACCAATAGGTACTTTTTCTTATGGCTTCCTCCTTTAAGGGGTCCGACCATATCAAGCCCCCAGACCGCGAAGGGCCAAGTAATGGGGATTGTTTGGAGGGCGGTAGGTGGCATATGGCTTTGGTTTGCAAAGAGCTGGCAACCGACGCAATGTTGAACGAGGTCCTGTGCGTCTGCTCGAGCTGTCGGCTAGTAGAAATCTGTACGGAAGGCCTTACTTACAAGGGCCCGAGCTGCGATGTGATGGCCACCGAGTCCAGCATGAATTTCTGCCAAAAGTTGACGTCCTTCCTCCTCGGAGATGCACCTTTGCAGTACTCCGGTAGTGATTTTCTTATAAAGCTCTCCCTCGTGGACCTTGTAGGCTTTTGACCGCCGCACAATGCAACGTGCCTCATTTTGGTCCTCAGGGAGTTCTTGCCTATTTAGGTAAGCCAAGAAGGGTTCTGTCCACGGGGCGATGACAGCCATAATCACGTGGGCCGAAGGTGTTATCTCGGTGGCGGAGCCTCCGATTACGTCAGAGTGTTCGGGGTCTGGTGTTGTGGCCGGATCCGGACTATTGTTGCCGGTCTCCCCTTCCCACACCACGGATGGCTTAAACAGCCTTTCCAAGAAGATATTAGGTGGGACAGGGTCGCGCTTAGCGCCGATTCGGGGGAGGATATCCGCCGCTTGATTGTTTTCTCGGACCACATGGTGGAATTCGAGCCCCTCGAATCGAGCTGACATTTTGAGGACGGCATTGCGATAAGCCGCCATTTTTGGGTCCTTGGCATCAAAATCTCCATTTATTTGAGATATTGCGAGGTTCGAATCCCCATGCACCTCTAGGCGTTGAATGCCCATGGAGACTGCCATCCGGAGACCATGCAATAGGGCCTCATATTCGGCTGCGTTGTTGGAGTCTGTGTATAATATTTGGAGTATATATTGGACTGTATCTCTAGTTGGGGATGTCAGGACGACGCCTGCTCCCAGACCCTCCAGCATTTTAGAGCCGTCGAAGTGCATGATCCAATTGGAGTACACGCCATATTCTTTAGGGAGTTCAGCTTCTGCCCATTCGGCGACCAAATCGGCCAGTACTTGTGACTTAATGGCTCGTCGTGGTTTGTATGATATGTCGAACGGGAGGAGCTCAATGGCCCATTTAGCAATCCGGCCCATGGCATCGCGGTTGTTTATAATGTCATTGAGTGGAACCTCGGAGGCCACCGTAATTGAACACTCTTGAAAGTAGTGTCGTAGTTTTCGGTATGCCATGAAGACCGCGTATGCTATCTTTTGATAATGTGGGTACCGGGATCTGCATGGAGTGAGGACAGTAGATACGTAGTATACCGGCTTTTGAAGCAGGAACTTATGTCCGTCCGTTTCTCGTTCGACGACGAGCACTGCGCTTACAACCTGGTGTGTTGCCGCTATATATAACAGCATTGGTTCACCGATATTTGGCGCGGCCAAGATTGGGTTGCTGGCCAAAGCAGCTTTTATTTCTTCCAATCTGGTCGTGGCCGCATCCGTCCACTCGAAGTGTTCGGTGTGCCGGAGAAGGCAATAAAGAGGTAATGCCTTTTCTCCCAATCAGGAGATAAAGTGGGTTAAGGCAGCCACGCATCCAGTTAATTTCTAGATTTGCTTGAGGTTTGTTGGGATAGCCAACTATGACAGAGCTTGGATTTTAGCCGGATTCGCTTCAATTCCTCTGTTGGAAACGATGAAGCCCAAGAGCTTTCCGGCGGGTACACCGAAAACGCATTTTTCCGGATTGTGCTTAATGTCATATGTTCGGAGATTGTCGAACGTGAGCCTCAAGTCGTCTATCAAGGATTCGACGTGTCTGGTTTTAATTACCACATCGTCTACGTATGCCTCCACTGTTTTACCGATTTGTGCTTCCAGGCATGTCTGAATCATGCGTTGATAGGTCGCACCGGCATTTTTGAGCCCGAAAGGCATGGTGTTGAAACAGAAGGGGCCGTATGGAGTAATGAATGCCGTTGCGGCTTGATCGGGCTCCGCCATCTTGATTTGATGGTATCCGGAGTATGCGTCGAGGAAACACAACGAGTCGTGTCCCGCGGTAGCATCGATAATTTGATCGATGCGGGGGAGGGGGAAGGGAACCTTGGGGCAAGCCTTGTTAAGGTCCTTAAAATCGACACATAGGCGCCAGGATTTGTCCTTCTTTGGTACCATCACCAGGTTTGCTAGCCAGTCCGGATGTTTTATGTCTCTAATGAATCCGGCCTCGAGTAACTTGGCTAGTTCTTCTCCCATGGCTTGTCACTTGGGTTCGGAGAAATGTCGAAGAGTTTGCTTGACCGGCTTGTATCCCTTTAGAATGTTTAGGCTATGCTCGGCCAGCCTGCGTGGGATGCCTGGAATATCTGAAGGATGCCAGGCGAAGATGTCCCAATTCTCGCGTAAGAACTCCCGCGGTGAGGCGTCTGTTGCGGGGTTCAGCTGTGCCCCGATAGATGTTGTTTTTGTAGGGTCCATTGGGTGGACCTGGAATTTGACTATTTCGTCTGCTGGTTTAAAGGAGGTGGACTTCGGTCTTTTGTCGAGTATCACGTCGTCCCTGTCCACTGTAGAGCGCAGCGCAGTTAGTTCTTCGGCCGTGAGTGCTTCGGATAATGCTTCGAGGGCCGGTGCGGCGGTTTTATTTTCGGCGCGGAGTGCTATGTCCGGATCACTAGATAGAGTGATGATTCCATTGGGCCCGGGCATCTTGAGCTTCATGTACCCGTAATGGGGTATAGCTTGGAAGATCGTGAATACCTCTCGCCCTAGAAGGGCGTGGTATCCGCCGCTAAACGGGGCCACTTGGAATGTGATTTCTTCGGACCTGTAATTCTCCAGCGTGCAGAATACCACATCTAGTGTGATTTTTCCCGCGCATCGTGCCTCCCGACTAGGGATGATTCCTCTGAAGGTCGTGCTGCTTTGCTCAATGCGGCTCTTGTCTATTTCCATTTTTCTAAGAGTCTCCTCATAGATGAGGTTTAATCCGCTGCCACCGTCCATGAGTACTTTAGTAAGTCGGAAGCCGTCCACAATTGGACTAAGGACCAAAGCGGCTGGAGCTCGGGCTGTGCGGAATTGAGGTTCGTCACTGGCATTGAAGGTTATGGCCGTGTTGTTCCATGGATTTATCGTTGCAACGTGGCAGACTTCGGCGAGGCTGCGAAGTGCCCGCTTGCGCCTATTGTTTGAGGCGAAAGTCTCGAAGACTGTCAGTACTGTATTGTTATTTTCCGCGGGAGGGTGCTCTACGGTATTGTTGACGAGGAGATCCTCGCCGCTCCTGGCCACCTGCCGGAGTATCCAACATGCTCTAAGGCTGTGTGTTGGCATGGTATCCGATGTACTGTGAATTTTGCATGGCCCATTGAGCCATCCCTCCAATACAGTTCCGCACCCTGTAGTGGGTTTTGGCTTCGTTGTAATTGGATTGGGTGACTTACGAGAGTACACCCTTTTAGTTCAGACAGAGGGTTTAGTTAGAGCCAGAGGATCCCAGAATTGTGTTTGGGTTTTCCAAGTGCTTTTTCATCGCATAGTACTTCCGTACTATGGACGCCAAGTCAGCGAAGTGTGTTATATCACGGCGACTTATGGCATTCAGGATTCCCATGTCCGTGCAATTTTTGCAAAAGAATGAAATTGCGTCTTCCTCGCGACAGTCCTTCACCTTGCTTATTGCAAGGAGGAATCTGGCCAATAGTGATGTACTGTCTCTTGGGGCTCTTGTCTAATATGGGAAAGATCACTTATGTGAGGGTGGGTGGGTAGATTTAAGTCCAAACCCTGACTCGGTCTGAGACCCAAAGGAGTTTCCGAGCTTGGTAGTTCGGGCTCTGGGACATTGCCCAACGGTACTAGCCCGTTGTTCGATTCTAGGTTCGAAGCTTGGACCATGTCCTCCCATAGACAGGTATCTGGCTCAGAGAGCTCGGGAATCCAGACATAGTTTGTCCTCAAAATAGAGGAAGAATCGCTACATCGCTCCTCCACCACCGCTATCTGATGGGTAATCGGCGGAGAGTTAATCTCCCTTTGGTCAGGTTTAAGCCCGATCTGATCATAGTCCTTAGTGACTCCCAAGGCGGCGATGCGATCCAAGAGCTCATTCAAAGAAGAGAGCTTCATTGGATCCATCTGCTCGGTGAATCCCGAGCCGACGTGGAGGCTGTTTTTGATGACCCGAGAAGTCATCGTCAGCGCGACGGCCGATGGAGCAGTCACAATGAAGCCACCTAATCGGAGGGTTTGGCCTACAGCCAGGGCTCCCCCAGAGGTAACGTTGTCCCTGACAACAAGACGAGCCATCAGGCCTTATCGTGACGGCACAGTTGAACTCTCAATGAAAGCACCAATGTCGGTGTCAAAACCGGCAGATCTCGGGTAGGGGGACCCGAACTGTGCATCTAAGGCGGATGGTAGCAGGAGGCGGGAGACACAATGTTTACCCAGGTTCGGGGCCTCTCGATGGAGGTAATACCCTACTTCCCGCTTGATTGATCTTGATGATATGAGTATTACAAGAGTTGATCTACCACGAGATCGGAGAGGCTAAACCCTAGAAGCTAGCCTATGGTATGATTGTTGTTGTCCTACGGACTAAACCCTCCGGTTTATATAGACACTGGAGGGGCTAGGGTTACACAGAGTCGGTTACAAGGGAGGAGATCTAGATATCCGGATTGCCAAGCTTGCCTTCCATGTAAAGGAGAGTCCCACCCAGACACAGGACGAAGTCTTCAATCTTGTATCTTCATAGTCCAACAGTCCGGCCAAGGGATATAGTTCCGCTGTCCGAGGACCCCCTAATCCAGGACTCCCTCAGCGCCAGCGCCGCTGCTGCTTCGTCGCTCGTGCCGCCATGGCCCTCCTTGCGCCTCTGCTTCCTCACATGCGGCTCCGCCGCCCCATGTCCACCTCGCCAGCTGAGGGTGTCCTGGATTAGGGGGTGTCCGGATAGCCGGACTATACCTTCGGCCGGACTCCTGGACTATGAAGATACAAGATTGAAGACTTCGTCCCGTGTCCGGAAGGGACTTTCCTTGGCGTGGAAGGCAAGCTTGGCGATATGGATATGTAGATCTCCTACCATTGTAACCGACTTTGTGTAACCCTAGCCCTCTCCGGTGTCTATATAAACCGGAGGGTTTTAGTCCATAGGACAAACAACAATCATACCATAGGCTAGCTTCTAGGGTTTAGCCTCCTCGATCTCGTGGTATATCTACTCTTGTACTACCCATATCATCAATATTAATCAAGCAGGACGTAGGGTTTTACCTCCATCAAGAGGGCCCGAACCTGGGTAAAACATCGTGTCCCCTGCCTCCTGTTACCATCCGCCTAGACACACAGTTCGGGACCCCCTACCCGAGATCCACCGGTTTTGACACCGACATTGGTGTTTTCATTCAGAGTTCCTCTGTGTCGTCACTTTTAGGCCCGATGGCTTCTCCGATCATCAACGACGATGCGATCCAGGGTGAGACTTTTCTCCCCGGACAGATCTTCGTATTTGGCGTCTTGCACTGCGGGCCAATTCGCTTGGTCATCTGGAGCAGATCGAAAGCTACGCCCCTGGCCATCAGGTCAGATTTGGAAGTTTGAACTACACGGCCGACCTCCGAGGAGACTTGATCTTCGACGGGTTCGAGCCGCAGCCGAGCGCGCCGCACTGTCACGATGGGCATGATCTAGCTCTGCCGCCGAACAGTGCCCTGGAGGCCGCACCCGCATCAGCTTCGACCCTTAATTCGGAGCCAACTGCGCCAATCGAGGATGGGTGGTTGGACACCGCCTCAGGGGTTGCAATCTCTACGGCGATCGAGCCGAACACCAGCCCTATTCTCTGCGAAGCCCGTGACTCCAAGGAGCCGGACTCCTCTCTAGACTCCGAGCCCTCCGCGCCCCTACCGATCAAACCCGATTGGGCGCCGATCATGGAGTTCACCGCCGCGGACATCTTTCAGCACTCGCCCTTCGGCGATATTCTGAATTCACTAAAGTCTCTCTCTATCAGGAGAGCCCTGGCCGGACTATGGTCAGCGAGGTTGGGATGCGGATGATGAAGAAATTCAAAGCCCACCCACCACCCACTTCGTAGCCACTGTCGATGATTTAACCGACATGCTTGACTTCGACTCCGAAGACATCGACGGTATGGACGCCGACGTAGGAGACGATCAGGAACCAGCGCCTATAGGGCACTAGAAAGCCACCTCGTTGTATGATATATACATGGTGGACACCCCAAAAGAAGGCAATGGCGATGGAACAGCGGAGGATGACCCCTCCAAGAAGCAGCCTAAGCGCCGGCGTCAGCGGCGCCGCTCTAAATCCCGCCAAAGCAAAAACGATGATTCCGGCATGGGAGATATTAACACCCCGGACAGTGCCGAAGACAACCACCTCCAGCAAGATTCAGCACAGGCGGATGGAGACGCCAGCCCTCATGAGAGAGCGGCAGACATAGAGGTCGAGGACGATAATTATATGCCTCCCTCCGAAGACGAGGCAAGCCTCGACGACGACGAATTTGTCGTGCCGGAGGATCCCGTTGAACAAGAGCGTTTCAAATGCAGGCTTATGGCCACGGCAAGCATCCTCAAGAAAAAACAGCAACAGCTTAGAGCTGATCAAGATTTGCTAGCCGACAGACGGACTGAAGTCCTTGCGGCCGAAGAGTATGAACTCGAACACCCCTCCAAGAGCTACCCAAAGCACAGGTTGCTACCCCGACTAGAGGAGGAAGCACCTAAACCTACATCACCAGCGCATGATGTGGCCGACTGGCCACCCCGTGGCCGCGACAGAGAAGCCTCTCGGCCCTCCACTCAAGCCGCACCCCGGCGCCTCTCAAAAAATACCAAGGCACGGGAAAATGCGCCAGACCTGCGAGATATATTGGAGGACAAGGCAAGGCAAACAAGATCGATCTACAGATCGCGTGGGCGCCCCACGGCACGAGGCGGTAATCGTCACTCCGGATACAGTCAATCCGGCCGGGCCGAACACAGTAGACAAAGCTCGTTTGGGCTGCGTCGTGATATAGCCCAATACAGAGACGCAGCACACCCACTATGCTTCACAGATGAAGTAATGGATCATCAAATCCCTGAGGGTTTCAAACCCGTGAACATCGAATCATATGATGGCACAACAGATCCTGCGGTATGGATCGAGGACTATCTCCTTCATATCCACATGGCCCGCGGTGATGACCTACACGCCATCAAATACCTCCCACTCAAGCTTAAAGGACCAGCTCGGCATTGGCTTAACAGCTTGCCAGCAGAATCAATTGGTTGTTGGGAGGACCTGGAAGCCGCATTCCTCGACAATTTCCAGGGCACTTATGTGAGACTACCAGACGCCGATGACCTTAGCCACATAATTCAGCAGCCAGAGGAATCGGCCAGACAATTCTGGACACGGTTCCTAACCAAGAAAAATCAAATCGTCGACTGTCCGGACACAGAGGCCCTAGCAGCCTTCAAGCATAACATCCGCGACGAGTGGCTTGCACGGCACCTAGGACAGGAAAAGCCGAAATCTATGGCAGCCCTCACGACGCTTATGACCCGCTTTTGCACGGGAGAAGACAGCTGGCTAGCTCGCAGCAATAACATGACCAAGAGCCCTGGTAATTCGGATACCAAGGACAGCAGTGGCAGGTCGCGTCGCAACAAGCAAAGTGCCGCATTAACGGCGACAATGCTGAGGATACGACAGTCAATGCCGGATTCAGAGGCTCTAAACCCGGTCAGCAGAAAAAGCCATTCAAAAGAAATACTCCGGGCCCGTCCAGCTTGGACCGAATACTCGACCGCTCATGCCAGATACATGGCACCCCCGAAAAACCAGCCAATCACACCAACAGGGATTGTTGGGTGTTCAAGCAGGCAAGCAAGTTAAATGCTGAAAGCAGAGACAAGGGGCTGCATAGCGATGACGAGGAGGATCCCCAGCCGCCGAACAACAATGGACAGAAAGGTTTTCCCCCACAAGTGCGGACGGTGAACATGATATACGCAACCCACGTCCCCAAGAGGGAGCGGAAGCGTGCGCTAAGGGACGTATACGCGATGGAGCCAGTCGCTCCGAAGTTCAACCCATGGTCTTCCTGCCTGATCACTTTTGATCGAAGGGACCACCCCACTAGCACCCGCCATGGTGGATTCGCCGCATTGGTTCTAGACCCAATTATTGACGGATTTCACCTCACTAGAGTCCTTATGGACGTCGGCAGCAGCCTGAACCTGCTTTACCAGGATACAGTGCGGAAAATGGGCATCCATCCCTCGAGGATTAAACCCACCAAAAAGACCTTTAAAGGCGTCATACCAGGTGTAGAGGCCAACTGTACAGGCTCAGTTACACTTGAAGTGGTCTTCGGATCTCCGGATAATTTCCGAAGCGAGGAGTTAATCTTCGACATAGTCCCGTTCCACAGTGGCTATCACACAGTGCTCGGGCGAACCGCATTTGCCAAGTTCAATGCGGTGCCGCACTACGCATACCTCAAGTTCAAGATGCCAGGCCCTCGAGGCGTCATCATGGTCAATGGAAACACCGAACGCTCTCTCCGAACGGAGGAGCATACGGCGGCTATCACAACGGAAGTACAAAGCAGCCTCTCAAGGCAATTCTCCAGTCCGGCCATTAAACGTCTGGACACCGTCAGCGCGCGGAGTAACCTACAACAAAACCGCCTGGCACGTTCCGAGCAAGCGTAGCAATACGGCCCCAACCCCAGCCCTCGCGAATTTGCGAAACCAGTGTTGCGCGTACATAACTACACTCTGGAAATACCATGGGCACATGGGTAGGGGCACCATCACGGCACGCCCGAAACGCGGCTTAAACCGCACTAGGGGCTGCCGATTTCTTAGTTTTCTCTTATTTTCAGGACCCCATTCTTCGGAAGGCTTGTCCGGCAGTACAATTGCCGCACAAATGATACAACCAGGGAAGCAGAAACTACACCGCACTATGGAACTCCAAGGTGGTCTCTATAACGAGCAGTATACCTGTTTCACATAACATTCCGCAGCTTGCCCCTGGAAAGGACATGTTAAATAGTCCCATCTTTTGCTTATTGCAGTATTTGTATCGTTCTGCTTTGATCGCAGCTTTTTTAAATAAACAATGCATAGCTTCCGTCTATTATCGCATTACTCTTTTTTACGAATATATGTTCATTAATGACATGTTGCACCCGTACACTTTGGTACAGCCAATACGCTAGGGGCTTAAGTACCCCATAATACGGTGTGAGAAGTCCGAACACTTTCACAAGTGCGGCACCCCGAACTTATAGCATTATATGCATCGGCTCCGAATCATGTCTTGGGTCAATAGTTGGGTTTGCCCGGCTCCTATGTTTTGGTACCTTACGTTCCGTTATATCGGCTAAGGTAGCACTAGGAGAACTACTGCGATTGTGCCCCAGTTGAGCTGGGCTAAGCACCTTAGTAGAGAAAGCTACTGACCATCATGATGAGGCAAGAGCTGGTCGCTGTTCGAGAGGTTTTCGAGTCCCTAAAGACTTATGCCGCTTAGAGCGAGGAGTCGGCTTTGTCCAGCCTAGGCGTGGATAGCGCCCCGAAGTCGGTCTTCCGAACACTAGGGGCTTCGCCGAAATTTAAAATTATAGAATTCTATGGCTAAGTGAGAGTGTTCAAGCATTATAGTCCGATTGCCTTGTTCGTTGTGTTGAGCACCTCCCTCGAAGGACCCAAGAATGGGAAAAAGAGTGCTCATGTTTATCCCGAACACCCCAGCACTCGTGGCATGGGGGCAGAAGCCGACGACTCGCCATCTCTCAAATTTGATAAACGGCCGCACAGAAGGTAATATTTTAAATTCAAAAAGCATTGCTTAGCGCCCATGAACAAGTTTTCAGCGCACAGGACAAAACGAGCGAGTTTACTGAAAAATTACATCCATGGAACATTCATCCGCCACAAGGCGGGCACCCTTCAGAACGCCCTCATAATACATCTCGGGCTTGCGATGCTCCTTGCCCGGCTGTGGCCCGTCCTTCACAAGCTTCTCAGCATCCAGCTTGCCCCAGTGCACCTTCGCACGGGCAAGCGCCCTACAGGCACCCTCGATGCATACGGAGCGCTTGATGACTTCGAGCCTTGGACAGGCCTCCACCAGCCGCCTCACCAGCCCGAAGTAGCTCCCAGGCATGGCCTCTCTAGGCCACAGCCGGACTATGAGGCTCTTCATGGCCTGTTCGGCCACCTTATGGGGCTCGACCAGCTATTTCAACTGGTCGCTTAAAGGCACTGGGTGTTCGGCCTCAGCATACTGAGACCAAAACACCTTCTCCGTCGAGCTTCCCTCCTCGGCTCGGTAGAAGGCGGAGGCATCCGACACGCTACGGGGCAAGTCTGCGAACGCTCCTGGAGAGCTCCGGATTTGGGTAAGTAACAAGTAATTCACTTTTACGTGCTTGCTTTGCATAAAAAATGCCTTACCCGCCGCTATCTTTTTTATCGCCTCAACCTCCTGGAGGGCCTTCTGGGCTTCGGCCTTGGCAGACTTGGCATCTTCAATGGCCACCGCGAGCTCAGACTCTCGCGTCTTTGAGTCAAGCTCCAAACTCTCATGTTTTTTCAGGAGAGCCTGGAGCTCTTGCCGCACCTCGCCAACCTGCGTCTCATGCTTCTCCCGCTCGGTGCGCTCCGTGGCCGCCCTCTTCTCGGCCTAGGATAGCGCTTGCTTAAGGGTCGCCACCTCAGTTGTGGCCCCTACAATAGCCACGTTAATCCTATCACTTTTTGCAATTGCGCCTTTCACATATTTAAATAAGGTATTTCTTACCTTCCTTCTCCTCGAGCTGCTGCTTGGCCAGGCCGAGCTCTTGCTCGGATCGCTCGAGGTTCTGCTTCAGCGTGCCCACCTCTGCAGTCAATGCGGCGGATGCTAGCAGCGATGCCTGCATACGCATATTGACTTACTTTTGTTAGACTCCTGCGAATGTCATTTAGATCCTCTATTCGGCTTTTCTTTCTGAACGCCGAACAGAGCATCAGGGGCTACTGTCTATGCGGTAATATTTTTACATATTCTTTACTTACCTCAAAGCCTGTTAGAAGGCTGGCACAGGCTTCAGTCAGTCTGCTCTTGGCGGACTGAACCTTCTGGATCACCGCACTCATAATAGTGCGGTGCTCCTCGTCGATGGAGGCGCTGTTAAGCACCTCCAGCAAGTTGTCCGGTGCCTCCGGTTGGACGGAGGTCACCGGCTCGGTAGGCTTGCTCCTCTTGGAAGGAGGCTGCCTACCGGAGTCCGGAACCGTTGAAGGTTCTGGGGCGGTGTCCGGCTCAAAGCCGGACTTGAAGCCCTTGGGGGTTCTGTCCCCTTCACCCCTGGAGTCCGGGAGGTCGCCTTGTGGTGCCTCCAGGACCACCTCCTCCTCGCTTGGAACCTGTTGGGACACCACCTCGGCGCCACCCGTAGGGTGGGGAGAGGTAGCCATCGGAAGCGAATTCACATCCGACGAATACAGGGAGCCGCTCGACGACTCGTCGAGCCCGGCCTTGGGTGGACTGCATAGTCATATTCGGCGTAAGGAGGAGCTGTGCAAAAAAGAACACTATGAATTGCTCTGGTGTCCGAACACTTACGATCTCTCCAGGGGCTTGGCCCTGTGCGGCCACTCCTCTTCGCCGTCGTCGGCATTGGTGGAGTAGTCCGGAGAAGGGTCTTCCCCCTCTTGGACCCTTCGGCCTCCCCAATCGGGGCGGCCTTCCTTTTCTTCTCTCCCCCCGCTGGAGGGGGAGAGGTCTCTTCTTCCTCCTCCTCGTCTTCATGGGAGGAGGGCGCCTTGGAGTCGTCAGATGAACCCGACACCTCCTGGCGTCGGGCACTCTTTTGAGTTCCCATGGCCTTCTTCTTGGCCTTCTTCTCCGGCACCACATAGGGTGCTGGAACCAGCAGCTTCGCCAAGCGAGTGTCTGCTGGGCCTTCGGGCAAAGGAGCCGGACAGTTGATCTGTCCGGATGTCTCCTGCCAATCCTGTCAAGGGTAAGGGAGCTTAGATCCCGCATGGAGTCAAACTATGAAAAACTAATACCTTGTAAAAGGTAAAAATAGCTTACCGCACGAGCGTGACGCTGCATGCTGAATCCGCGATCCTCAGTAGCGGATGCGGGGGCCTCGGCGCCCTTGAAAAGCACCTTCCAGGCATCTTCATACGTCGTGTCGAAGAGCCTGCTCGGAGTTTGGTGCCGCGCCGGGTCGAACTCCCACAGGCTGAAAGCCCATTGTTGACACGGGAGGATCCGGCGGATGAGCATAACCTGGACCACGTTAACAAGTTTGAGCTTCCTGTCCACCAAGGTTTGGACGCATGTTTGGAGTCCGGTCAGCTCTCCTTTTTTATCCCACAACAGGCCCGTCTCTTTCCAGGAGGAGAGCCGCGTAGGGGGTCCGGATCGGAACTCAGGGGCTGCGACCCATTTAGGGTCGCGCGGCTCGGTGATGTAAAACCACCCCGATTGCCACCCCTTTAGGGACTCCACGAAGGAGCCCTCGAGCCACAGGACGTTGGGCATCTTGCCCACCATGGCGCCTTCACACTCCGCTTGGGTGTCGTGCACCACCTTCGGCTTGACATTGAAGGTCTTGAGCCATAGGCCGAAATGGGGGCGGATGCGGAGGAAGGCCTCGCACACGACGATAAACGCCGAGATTTTGAGGACAAAGTTCGGGGCCAGATCGTGGAAATTCAGGCCATAGTAGAACATGAGCCCTCGGACAAATGGGTGGAGAGGGAAACCCAGTCCACGGAGGAAATGGGGGAGGAACACCACCCTCTCATGGGGCCTAGGGGTGGGGATGAGCTGCCCCTCTTCGGGAAGCCGGTGCGCAATGTCGTTAGACAGGTATCCGGCCTTCCTCAGTTTTTTGATGTGTCCCTCCATGACGGAGGAGACCATCCACTTGCCTCCCACTCCAGA
Source organism: Triticum urartu (assembly GCF_003073215.2). Lineage (NCBI taxonomy): Eukaryota > Viridiplantae > Streptophyta > Magnoliopsida > Poales > Poaceae > Triticum > Triticum urartu. The sequence continues at coordinate 485,963,695 of NC_053023.1, read as the reverse complement.
CATGGCTGGAGAAGGTTGAGGTGGGGAGTGCAGACTTGGGCGCTGGAGCTCGAGTGCGCGGAAATGGATAGGCAAAGGAGGAAGAAGGCGTGGATGAAAAGGTGGACCCTTATCCCCTTATATGGGCGGACGCGACTACGTGTCCCCACCAGCCTGGTAAAACTCGCTTATCTCCCAAGCGCCGTAATCAATGGCGCAGTTGGGTTACCCACGCTCGTATTGATGAGAATCCTGGAATAAGGGGACACGATCTCTGCTTTGACAAGACATGCCAAGGAAACCGCCTCGCTAAACGCGCAGAGGTGGAACAGTAAAACGATTCGAATAAGGACCTGGCCGTGGTGTGATGTCACGCTGCGGAATACGTCAGCAGATTAGATTTGTGTAAATATTATTCTCTCTATGGCAATATGTGGAAACTTGTTTTGCAGAGCCGGACACTACCTTTGTGTTCAAAATCTTCTATGAAGTACTTGGAGGAGGAACCCGCCTTGCAATGCCGAAGACAATCTGTGCGCCAGACTCGTCGTCATTGAAGCCTGGTTCAGGGGCTACTGAGGGAGTCCTGGATTAGGGGGTGTCCGGACAGCCGGACTATACCTTCGGCCGGACTCCTGGACTATGAAGATACAAGATTGAAGACTTCATCCCGTGTCCGGAAGGGACTTTCCTTGGCATGGAAGGCAAGCTTGGGGATACGGATATGTAGATCTCCTACCATTGTTACCGACTCTGTGTAACCCTAGCCCTTTCCGGTGTCTATATAAACCGGAGGGTTTTAGTCCATAGGACGAACAACAATCATACCATAGGCTAGCTTTTAGGGTTTAGCCTCCTTGATATCGTGGTAGATCTACTCTTGTACTACCAATATCATCAATATTAATCAAGCAGGACGTAGGGTTTTACCTCCATCAAGAGGACCCGAACCTGGGTAAAACATCGTGTCCCCTGCCTCCTGTTACCATCCACCTAGACGCACAGTTCGGGACCCCCTACCCGAGATCCGCCGGTTTTGACACCGACACTCGTTATTACTATCGCACACGAGTCTTTTAATTACATTGTGTTCCCGTTAGAGCACACAATCATATGCGGTGTCACATGTTATCGCACACATGTTTACACAAGGAACCGCATGTGTAACTTTGAAATCATCACACATGAGTACTCGCGCCACGCATTGTGTGGGATGCTCCTAGCCATCACATACAATTCATCTGAGTGGCTTCTATGCCGTTTATCGCACACTACTTGATCTGGTTAACCGTTTCTATTGTTTTGGCTCATTGAAAACAGTTCATCCATGTGACCTGTATGTCGTCTATCACACACGTCTGGACTTGCTAGCCGTTTTCTTTTGGCTCCTCACAAATAGTTCATATGGATCAATTGTATGCCATGTTTCACACACTCAACTCTTATCTGAATCATGCTTTATGGATCAGCCATTGCACACAATTCATGCATTGCACATAGTTTGGTTGAATGGTCTCCTATACATGTGTCATCTTAGGACCTTCCTGTAGTAGTGAGTATTTCCCTAGAATCAACAATGCCATCATGAAATTGGAATTGTCCATGCACGTTCAAGGTGGGAGCTGTATGTAATGACAAAAGTGGTCCACATACTATATGCACTTTTGGTGTGTCCAAAGGGATTGAATCCATCAATTCCAAAGCCTAACTTCAAGTTACGGGGATCTGCAGCAAATTCTTGATGGTTTTTGTTGAAGGCCTTCCTTGCCTTGCCATTAGTGGGGTGCCTCATGACATTATTCTCTTCAACTCGTATTCTTGTGCCACCGGTGTGCTCTGATATTTCTATCATTGGAAAAATTTCACCATAACCGTGGGATTATCGGAAAGTATAGAAGGATCATGTGAGGAACCATTTCTTTCCATCGACGTGTCTCCACCTTGATGTACCACACTCGGGACAATGAGTATTGTTGGCATTGTATCCCAAATACAAAATGCAGTCATACTTACACACATGAATTGTCTCATAACCAAGACCAAGATCAGAAAGAGCTATCCTTGTATTAGAATAAGATTCTAAAAAGTTCACATCGGGCAAAGTAAAATTCAATAGCTGAAAAAACATATGGAAAGTCCTATTGGTCATACGGGTATATGTTTTGATACGAGGTACCCTAATAATGAACTGTTGGAAATATGCCCTAGAGGCAATAATAAAATGGTTATTATTACATTTCCTTGTTCATGATAATTGTCTATTGTTCATGCTATAATTGTGTTATCAGGAAATCGTAATACATGTGTGAATACATAGACCACAACATGTCCCTAGTGAGCCTCTAGTTGACTAGCTCGTTGATCAATAGATAGTTACGGTTTCCTGACCATGGACATTGGATGTCATTGATAACGGGATCACATCATTAGGAGAAAGATCTGATGGACAAGAACCAATCCTAAGCATAGCACAAGATCGTGTAGTTCGTCTGCTAAAGCTTTTCTAATGTCAAGTATCTTTTCCTTAGACCATGAGATTGTGCAACTCCCGGATACTGTAGGAATGCTTTGGGTGTGCCAAACGTCACAACATAACTGGGTGGCTATAAAGGTGCACTATGGGTATCTCCAAAAGTGTCTGTTGGGTTGCCATGAATCGAGACTGGGATTTGTCACTCCATATGACGGAGAGGTATCTCTGGGCCCACTCAGTAATGCATCATCATAATGAGCTCAATGTGTCTCAGCAGTTAGTCAGGGGATCATGCATTACGGAACGAGTAAAGTGACTTGCCGGTAATGATATTGAACGAGGTATTGGTATATCGACGGTCGAATATCGAGCAAGTAACGTATCGATTGACAAAGGGAATTGTATACGAGATTGTTTGAATCCCCGACATCGTGGTTCATCCGATAAGATAATCGTGGAACATGTGGGAACCAACATGGGTATCCAGATCCACTGTTGGTTATTGGCCGGAGAGATGTCTCGGTCATGTCTGCATGATTCCCGAACCCGTAGGGTCTACACACTTAAGGTTCGGTGATGCTAGAGTTGTTATGGAAATTAGTATGCGGTTACCGAATGTTGTTTGGAGTCCCGAATGAGATACCGGACATCACGAGGAGTTCCGGAATGGTCCGGAGATAAAGATTTATATATGGGAAGTCCTTATTCGGTCACCGGAAATGTTCGGGGGTTTATCGGTATTGTACCGGGACCACCGAAAGGGTTTCGGGGGTCCACCGGGAGGGTCCACCTGTCCCGGAGGGCCTTATGGGATGAATATGGAGGGGAGCCAGCCCCTAGGTGGGCTGGGCGCCAAACCCCCTAGGGCCCATCTGCCTAGGGTTGGGGGGAAACCCTAAAGGGGGCGGCCCCCTTGGCTTGGGGGGCAAGCCCCCCCTCCTGTTGGGGAACGTAGTAATTTCAAAATTTTCCTACACACACGCAAGATCATGGTGATGCATAGCAATGAGAGGGGAGAGTGTTGTCCATGTACCCTCATAGACCGAAAGCGGAAGCGTTAGCACAACGCGGTTGATGTAGTCATACGTCTTCACGATCCGACCGATCAAGTACCGAATGTACGGCACCTCTGAGTTCAGCACACGTTCAGCCCGATGACGTCCCTCGAACTCCGATCCAGCCGAGTGTTGAGGGAGAGTTTCATCAGCATGATGGCGTGGTGACGATGTTGATGTTCTACCGACGCAGGGCTTCGCCTAAGCACCGCTACAGTATTATCGAGGTGGACTATGGTGGAGGGGGGCACCGCACACGGCTAAAAGATCAACTTGATCAATTGTTATGTCTATGGGGTGCCCCCTGCCCCTGTATATAAAGGAGCAAGGGGAGGTGCGGCCGGCCAGGGAGAGGGCGCGCCAGGAGGAGTCCTACTCCCACTGGGAGTAGGACTCCCCCCTTTCCTAGTTGGAATAGGATTCGGGAGAAGGAAAAAGAGAGGGGGGAGGAAAGAGGGGGCCGGCCCCCTTTGCCCTAAACCAATTCGGTTCGCACCTTGGGGGGCGTGCCCCACACTCCCCTTGCTGCCCTCTATTTCCACTAAGGCCCATGTAGGCCCATTAAGCCCCCGGGGGGTTCCGGTAACCTCCCGGTACTCCGGTAAAATCCCGATTTCACCCGGAACACTTCCGACATCCAAACATAGGCTTCCAATATATCAATCTTCATGTCTTGACCATTTCAAGACTCCTCGTCATGTCCTTGATCACATCCGGGACTCCGAACAACCTTCGGTACATCAAAACATATAAACTCATAATATAACTGTCATCGTAACATTAAGCGTGCGGACCCTGCGGGTTCGAGAACTATGTAGACATGACCGAGACACGTCTCCGGTCAATAACCAATAGCGGAACCTGGATGCTCATATTGGCTCCTACATATTCTACGAAGATCTTTATCAGTCAAACCACATAACAACATACGTTGTTCCCTTTGTCATCGGTATGTTACTTGCCCGAGATTCGATCGTCGGTATCTCAATACCTAGTTCAATCTCGTTACCAGCAAGTCTCTTTACTCGTTCCATAATACATCATCCCGCAACTAACTCATTAGTTGCAATGCTTGCAAGGCTTAAGTGATGTGCATTACCGAGAGGGCCCAGAGATACCTCTCCGACAATCGGAGTGACAAATCCTAATCTCGAAATACGCCAACACAACAAGTACATTTGGAGACACCTGTAGAGCACCTTTATAATCACCCAGTTACGTTGTGATGTTTGGTAGCACACAAAGTGTTCCTCCGGTAAACGGGAGTTGCATAATCTCATAGTCATAGGAACATGTATAAGTCATGAAGAAAGCAATAGCAGAATACTAAACGATCGTGTGCTAAGCTAACGGAATGGGTCATGTCAATCACATCATTCTCCTAATGATGTGACCCCGTTAATCAAATGACAACTCATGTCTATGGTTAGGAAACATAACCATCTTTGATTAACGAGCTAGTCAAGTAGAGGCATACTAGTGAGAACCTGCTTGTCTATGTATTCACACATGTATTATGTTTCCGATTAATACAATTCTAGCATGAATAATAAACATTTATCATGACATAAGGAAATAAATAATAACTTTATTATTGCCTCTAGGGCATATTTCCTTCACCCCCTTGCCCCCCCTCTAGATCCATCTGGAGGGGGCCGGCCCCCCTCTCCCTTGCCCCTATAAATAGAGGGGATGTGGGAGGGCTGCCGCACCCTTCCCCTGGCGCAGCCCTCTCCTTCCCCAACACCTCCGTAGTAGTAGTAGTGCTTGGCGAAGCCCTACCAGAGAACTGCAAGCTCCACCACCACGCCGTCGTGCTGCCGGAGCTCTTCCTCAACTTCTCCTCTCCCCTTGCTGGATCAAGAAGGAGGAGATGTCCCCGGGCTGTATGTGTGTTGAACGCGGAGGCGTCGTCCGTTCGGCGTTGGATCGGATCTTCCGCGATTTGGATCGCCGCGAGTACGACTCCCTCATCCGTGTTCTAGTAACGCTTCCGCATCGCGATCTTCAAGGGTATGAAGATACACTCCCCTCTCTCTCGTTGCTAGTCTCTCCATAGATTGATCTTGGTGATGCGTAGATTTTTTTTAAATTTCTGCAACGATCACCAACAGTGGCATCATGAGCTAGGTATTTGCGTAGTTTCTATGCACGAGTAGAACACAAGATGTTGTGGGCATCGATTTTGTCAATTTACTTGTCGTTACTAGTCTTATCTTGATTCCCCGGCATCGTGGGATGAAGCGGCCCGGACTGACCTTACACGTATGCTTACATGAGACATGTTCCACCGACTGACATGCACTAGCTACATAAGGTGGCTAGTGGGTGTCTGTCTCTCCCACTTTAGTCGAATCGGATTAGATGAAAAGGGTCCTTATAAAGGGTAAATAGAAATTGGCATATCACGTTGTGGTTTTGGCGTAGGTAAGAAACGTTCTTGCTAGAAACCTATAGCAGGCACGTGAAAACTTGTAACAACAATTAGAGGACGTCTAACTTGTTCTTGCAGCATATGTCGTGTGATGTGATATGGCCAAAAGGATGTGATGAATGATATATGGGATGTATGAGATTGATCATGTTCTTGTAATAGGAATCACGACTTGCATGTCGATGAGTATGACAATCGGCAGGAGCCATAGGAGTTGTCTTAATTTATTGTATGACCTGCGTGTCAATGAAAACGCCATGTAATTACTTTACTTTATTGCTAACCGTTAGCCATAGTAGTAGAAGTAACAGTTAGCGAGACAATTTCATGAAGACATGATGATGGAGATCATGGTGTCATGCCGGTGACGATGATGATCATGGCGCCCCGAAGATGGAGATCAAAAGGAGCAAAATGATATTGGCCATATCATGTCACTATTTGATTGCATGTGATGTTTATCATGTTTTTACATCTTAATTGCTTAGAATGACAGTAGCATAAATAAGATGATCCCTCGCTAAAATTTCAAGAAAGTGTTCCCCCTAACTGTGCACTGTTGCGAAGGTTCGTTGTTTCGAAGCACCACGTGATGATCGGGTGTGATAGATTCTACCATTCGAATACAATGGGTGTAAGCCAGATTTACATATGGAAAACACTTAGGTTGACTTGACGAGCCTAGCATGTACAGACATGGCCTCGGAACACGAGAGACCGAAAGGTCGAACATGAGTCGTATAGTAGATACGATCAACATGGAGATGTTCACCATTGATGACTAGTCCGTCTCACGTGATGATCGGACACGGCCTAGTCGATTCGGATCATGTATCACTTAGATGACTAGAGGGATATCTATCTGAGTGGGAGTTCATTAAATAATTTGATTAGATGAACTTAATTATCATGAACTTAGTCTAAAAATATTTACAATATGTCTTGTAGATCAAATGGCCCACGCTAATGTTGCCCTCAACTTCAACACGTTCCTAGAGAAAACCAAGCTGAAAGACGATGGTAGCAACTATACGGACTGGATTCGTAACTTGAGGATCATCCTCATAGCTGCCAAGAAAGCATATGTCCTTGAAGCACCGCTAGGTGAAGCACCTGTTTTCCCAACAACTCAAGACGTTATGAACGTCTGGCAGTCGCGTAGTGACGATTACTCCCTGGTTCAGTGCGACATGCTTTACAGCTTAGAATCGGGGCTCCAAAAGCGTTTTGAGCAGCACAGAGCATATGAGATGTTCCAAGAGCTGAAAATGGTTTTCCAAGCTCATGCTCGAGTCGAGAGATATGAAGTCTCCGACGAGTTCTATAGTTGTAAGATGGAGGAGAATAGTTCTGTCAGCGAGAACATACTCAAAATGTCTGGGTTGCACAACCGCTTGTCTCAACTGGGAGTTAATCTCCCGGATGATGCGGTCATTGATAGAATCCTTCAGTCGCTTCCACCTAGCTACAAGAGCTTTGTGATGAATTTCAATATGCAGGGGATGGAGAAAACCATTCCTAAGGTATATTCAATGCTGAAATCAGCGGAGGTGGAGATCAAAAAGGAACATCAAGTGTTGATGGTCAATAAAACCACTAGTTTCAAGAAAGGCAAGGGTAATAAGAACTTCAAGAAGGACGGCAAGGGAGTTTCCGCGCCCGGTAAGCCAGTTGCCGGGAAGAAGCCAAAGCATGGCCCCAAGCCTGAGACTGAGTGCTTTTATTGCAAGGGAAACGGTCACTGGAAGCGGAACTGCCCCAAGTACTTAGCGGATAAGAAGGCCGACAATACCAAAGGTATATATGATATACATGTCATTGATGTGTACCTTACCAGCACTCGTAGTAGCTCCTGGGTATTTGATACCGGTGCGGTTGCTCATATTTGTAACTCAAAACAGGAGCTGCGGAATAAGCGGAGACTGGCGAAGGACGAGGTGACGATGCGTGTCGGGAATGGTTCCAAGGTCGATGTGATCACCGTCGGCACGCTACCTCTACATTTACCTACGTGATTAGTTTTAAACCTTAATAATTGTTATTTAGTGCCAGCTTTGAGCATGAACATTGTATCTGGATCTCATTTAATGCGAGATGGCTACTCATTTAAATCTGAGAATAATGGTTGTTCTATTTATATGAGAGATATGTTTTATGGTCATGCCCCGCTGGTCAATGGTTTATTCTTATTGAATCTCGAACGTGATGTTACACATATTCATAGTGTGAATGCCAAAAGATGTAAGGTTGATAATGATAGTCCCACATACTTGTGGCACTGCCGCCTTGGTCACATTGGTGTCAAACGCATGAAGAAACTCCATGCAGATGGACTTTTGGAGTCTCTTGATTATGAATCATTTGACACGTGCGAACCATGCCTCATGGGCAAAATGACCAAGACTCCGTTCTCCGGAACAATGGAGCGAGCAACCAACTTATTGGAAATCATACATACTGATGTGTGTGGTCCAATGAGCGTCGAGGCTCGCGGTGGCTATCGTTATGTTCTCACCCTCACTGATGACTTAAGTAGATATGGGTATGTCTACTTAATGAAACACAAGTCTGAAACCTTTGAAAAGTTCAAGGAATTTCGGATTGAGGTAGAGAATCAACGTGATAGGAAAATAAAGTTCTTACGATCAGATCGTGGGGGAGAATATTTGAGTCACGAATTTGGCACGCACTTAAGGAAATATGGAATTGTTTCACAACTCACGCCGCCTAGAACACCTCGGCGTAATGGTGTGTCTGGACGTCGTAATCGCACTCTATTGGATATGGTGTGATCTATGATGTCTCTTACTGATCTACCACTATCATTTTGGGGTTATGCTTTAGAGACTGCCACATTCACTTTAAATAGGGCTCCGTCGAAATCCGTTGAGATGACACCGTATGAATTATGGTTTGGGAAGAAACCTAAGCTGTCTTTTCTGAAAGTTTGGGGATGCGATGCTTATGTCAAGAAACTTCAACCTGAAAAGCTCGAACCCAAGTCGGAAAAATGCGTCTTCATAGGATACCCTAAGGAAACTATTGGGTATACCTTCTACCTCAGATCCGAAGGCAAGGTCTTTGTTGCCAAGAATGGATCCTTTCGGGATAAAGAGTTTCTGTCGAAAGAAGTAAGTGGGAGGAAAGTAGAACTTGATGAGGTATTGCCTCTTGAACTGGAAAGTAGCGCGGCTCAAGAAAATGTTTCTGTGGTGCCTGCACCGATTAGAGAGGAAGTTAATGATGATGATCATGAAACTTCGGATCAAGGTACTACGGAACTTCGTAGGTCCAAGAGGACACGTTCCGCACCAGAGTGGTACGGCAACCCTATCCTAGAAATCATGTTGTTAGACAGCGGTGAACCTTCGAACTATGAAGAAGCGATGGCGGGCCCGGATTCCAACAAATGGCTTGAAGCCATGAAATCTGAGATAGGATCCATGTATGAAAATGGAGTATGGACTTTGACAGACTTGCCCGATGATCGGCAAGCCATAGAGAATAAATGGATCTTTAAGAAGAAGACAGACGCGGATGGTAATGTGACCATCTATAAGGCTCGGCTTGTCGCTAAGGGTTATCGACAAGTTCAAAGGGTTGACAACGATGAGACCTTCTCACCCGTAGTGAAGCTGAAGTCTGTCTGAATCATGTTAGCAATTGTCGCATTCTATGATTATGAGATATGGCAGATGGACGTCAAAACGGCATTCCTTAATGGTTTCCTTAAGGAAGAATTGTATATGATGCAGCCGGAAGGTTTTGTCGATCCTAAGAATGCTGACAAGGTATGCAAGCTCCAGCGCTCAATCTATGGGCTGGTGCAAGCATCTCGGAGTTGGAACATTCGCTTTGATGAAATGATCAAAGCGTTTGGGTTTACACAGACTCATGGAGAAGCCTGTGTTTACAAGAAAGTGAGTGGGAGCTCTGTAGCATTTCTCATATTATATGTGGATGACATACTATTGATGGGAAATGATATAGAATTCTTGGAAAGCATAAAGGCCTACTTGAATAAGTGTTTTTCAATGAAGGACCTTGGAGAAGTTGCTTACATATTAGGCATCAAGATCTATAGAGATAGATCGAGACGCCTCATTGGTATTTCGCAAAGAACATACCTTGACAAGATATTGAAGAAGTTCAATATGGATCAGTCCAAGAAGGGGTTCTTGCGTGTATTGCAAGGTGTGAGATTGAGCACGGCTCAATGCCCGACCTCGGCAGAAGATAGAGAAAAGATGAGTGTCATCCCCTATGCCTCGGCCATAGGGTCTATTATGTATGCCATGCTGTGTACCAGACCTGATGTGAACCTCGCCATAAGTTTGGTAGGAAGGTACCAAAGTAATCCCGGCTTGGAACACTGGACAGCGGTCAAGAACATCCTGAAGTACCTGAAAAGGACTAAGGATATGTTTCTTGTTTATGGAGGTGACGAAGAGCTTGTCGTAAAGGGTTACGTCGATGCTAGCTTCGACACAGATCTGGATGACTCCAAGTCACAAACCGGATACATGTATATTTTGAATGGTGGGGTAGTCAGCTGGTGCAGTTGCAAGCAAAGCATCATGGCGGGATCTACATGTGAAGCAGAGTACATGGCAGCCTCGGAGGCAGCACATGAAGCAATCTGGATGAAGGAGTTCATTACCGACCTAGGAGTTATTCCTAATGCGTCGGGCCCGATGACTCTCTTCTGTGACAACACTGGAGCTATTGCCCTTGCCAAGGAGCCCAGGTTTCACAAGAAGACCAGGCATATCAAGCGTCGCTTCAACTCCATTCGTGAAAATGTTCAAGATGGAGACATAGATATTTGTAAAGTGCATACGGACCTGAATGTCGCAGATCCGTTGACTAAACCTCTTCCACGAGCAAAACATGATCAACACCAAAACTCTATGGGTGTTCGATTCATCACAATGTAACTAGATTATTGACTCTAGTGCAAGTGGGGGACTGTTGGAAATATGCCCTAGAGGCAATAATAAAATGGTTATTATTATATTTCCTTGTTCATGATAATTGTCTATTGTTCATGCTATAATTGTGTTACCCGGAAATCGTAATACATGTGTGAATAGATAGACCACAACATGTCCCTAGTGAGCCTATAGTTGACTAGCTCGTTGATCAATAGATGGTTAGGTTTCCTGACCATGGACATTGGATGTCATTGATAATGGGATCACATCATTAGGAGAATGATGTGATGGACAAGACCCAATCCTAAGCATAGCACAAGATCGTGTAGTTCGTCTGCTAAAGCTTTTCTAATGTCAAGTATCTTTTCCTTAGACCATGAGATTGTGCAACTCCCGGATACTGTAGGAATGCTTTGGGTGTACCAAACGTCATAACGTAACTGGGTGGCTATAAAGGTGCACTATGGGTATCTCCGAAAGTGTCTGTTGGGTTGGCACAAATTGAGACTGGGATTTTTCACTCTGTATGACAGAGAGGTATCTATGGGCCCACTCGGTAATGCATCATCATAATGAGCTCAATGTGTCTGCAGTTAGTCATAGGATCATGCATTACAGAACGAGTAAAGTGACTTGCCGGTAACGAGATTGAACGAGGTATTGGTATACCGACGATCGAATCTCGGGCAAGTAACATACCGATTGACAAAGGGAACTATATACGGGATTATTTGAATCCCCGACATCGTGGTTCATCCGATAATCATCATGGAACATGTGGGAACCAACATGGGTATCCAGATCCCGTTGTTGGTTATTGGCCGGAGAGATGTCTTGGTCATGTCTGCATGATTCCCGAACCCGTAGGGTCTACACACTTAAAGTTCGGTGATGCTAGAGTTGTTATGGAAATTAGTATGCGGCTACTGAATGTTGTTCGGAGTCCTGGATGAGATCCCGGACGTCACGAGGAGTTCCGGAATGTTCCAGAGATAAAGATTTATATATGGGAAGTCCTTATTCGGTCACCGGAAATGTTCGGGGGTTTATCGATATTGTACCGGGACCACCGAAAGGGTTTCGGGGGTCCACCGAGAGGGTCCACCTGTCCCTGAGGGCCTTATGGGCTGAATATGGAGGGGAACCAGCCCCTAGGTGGGTTGGGCGCCAAACCCCCCTAGGGCCCATGCGCCTAGGGTTGGGGGAAAACCCTAAAGGGGGCGCCCCCTTGGCTTGGGGGGCAAGCCTCCCCCCTTGGCCGCCGCCGCCCCTCTAGATCCATCTGGAAGGGGCCGGCCCCTCTCTCCCTTGCCCCTATAAATAGATGGGATGTGGGAGGGCCGCCGCACCCTTCCCCTTGCGCAGCCCTCTCCCTCCCCAACACCTCCGTAGTAGTAGTAGTGTTTGGCGAAGCCCTGCCGGAGAACTGCAAGCTCCACCACCACGTCGTCGTGCTGTCGGAGCTCTTCCTCAACTTCTCCTCTCCCCTTGCTGGATCAAGAAGTAGGAGACATCCCCGGGTTGTACGTGTGTTGAACGTGGAGGCGCCGTCCATTCGGCGTTGGATCGAATCTTCCGCGATTTGAGTCGCCACGAGTACGACTCCCTCATCCGCATTCTAGTAACGCTTCCGCACCGCGATCTTCAAGAGTACGAAGATACACTCCCCTCTCTCTCGTTGCTGGTCTCTCCATATATTGATCTTGGTGATGTGTAGAATTTTTTTTAATTTCTGCAACGATCACCAACATGAACGCCAACAGTGCCATAGAGCAGCATCCCTCGTGAAGTTCCCGCCATGCTTCTTGCTTGAAATTTTATAAAATACAACCCATTTGATGCATGTTCTTTATTTCCATATTCTTATTTCATGCCATCTATGAGAGTTGCCAGATTATCATACCCAGATTCATCGAGGAGCTCAAAATCATCCGACTCGTCAGTTTAATTACCACATCCATTGGCAGTATCACTACTTTCACTATTGTCCGGTGATTCACCAGGATAGATCCACCACGTATAGGTCTTGGACATACTAGTGACACTTACATGAAATTTAACATCCTTTATAGGATGGCGGACTCCATTACCACAATCCCTGCATGGGCACGACATGTCTTCAACCCCATTGCGGTGAGCAATCGCGAACTCCATAAAATCCTCCACACCTTTGATGTGTGGTGTGCTCATCCTCACTCCATTGGTAATCCATGTTAGATCCACTGCTTGAAAAACATGAAAAGTGCATAAGAATTTTCATCACTTAATCTAGGAAACCCAAACATTTTTGCCATGATGTCTTTTAGTAAATAGATCGCACATGAAATCACCCTTATTTCACTCTACTGTAGTCACACGCCACTTCTCCCTGCAGCAGGAGCGCATCTCCTCGCCATACCGTCCCAGCCACGTTCACCTCGCCATGCCACCCTCTTACCTCATCGGGACATCATAGTAGAAGGGGGCCCTAAGTCGACGTTCCCGGTTCATTTTTTAGGAAGGAACCAAATCCCAATTCCAAGCAAGATCCCGCTACTAAAAAAAGAGATCATGTTAAATTAGTCTGCTAGAAAACAAATATTAGTTATTTTTCTATTTACATTTACAATAAAGGACCCCATCCAACATTTTCCATGACACCGAAATCAGGCTGAACATGCACATGCCTAGTGACGGCCAAATACGTCGTCTAAATTAGGACAGAACGTCACCAAAGTTGTTGATGTGCCCCGCCCCTGGGGAAAACTACTAGTGACGGATTCCATCACAAAAAATTATCGTAGGCGATGGTTTGTTTTCCTTCATGAGGATTTATCATAGAATATCACACATTTTGTAGTGTATAAATTTAATTTGCAAAAGCCCACTAATAAACCAAGAAAGGATTGAGCAAAGAAATTAAATACTACACTCTGGGCTTATAGAACTGCTTTTATATTTACTTCATAGTTGGATGAGCTATGAATAGAATCTTAATCACACACATAGTGCATGTGTGATTTTAAATTTACATGTTTGCGTTTGTTATAATGTGATATGTCAATATTCAATCGTACTTTGGTTTGTAAGTCCTCACGTGCCTTTCACGTGTACTTTATTTGCTAAGCTTAAATGCATCTTCTTTGCCTAATAAAATGGAGACATGCCTAAGGTCTTCCTTTCTATTCCCAAGGTTGTGGACTAAGAGCATCTACAATTGGACCTAGCAAATTCGGCCATCTAAACGTCTGTGGACACGTCCATGGACAATGATCAGTCACCCCTCAATTGTTAGCATCCATAAATGAGTGCCTCATTGGCAAATCCTCAAACCCATACAATGCCATGCAACTCAAACTAAACTCGCATACTACATCTCGATCACACACATAGCATACGACTACTTCATCATACATGCCATCGGACTAAGAAAAATTGGTATGTTCCTACTTCATCATACATGCCTTCAGACAATCAAACATTGGCATGGTCTAAATACTAGAGCTATGGACAAAGTTTGCCCTTTCCTCGCATGGATGCAGTGGATTCCCGACGGAAGGACTCAGACTGCGGTCGAACGCATTCCTCTTGGAGTGGAGGAGAGCCAGTGCTACGTCTTGAGCTTGCGTTGGTTTTCCCCGAAGAGGAAGGGATGATGCAGCAGAGTAGCGTAAGTATTTCCCTCGGTTTTTGAGAACCAAGGTATCAATCCAGTAGGAGGCCACGCTTAAGTCCCTCGTACCTGCACAAAACGATAGCTACTCGCAACCAACGCGATTAGGGGTTGTCAATCCCTTCATGGTCACTTACGAGAGTGAGATCTGATAGATATAATATTTTTGGTATTTTTGGTATAAAGATGCAAAGTAAAACGTAAAGGCAAAGTAAAAAGCAAAGCAAGATTAAAGTGATGGAGATTGATATGATGACAATAGACCCGGGGGCCATAGGTTTCACTAGCGGCTTCTCTCAAGAGCATAAGTATTCTACGGTGGGTGAACAAATTACTGTTGAGCAATTGACAGAATTGAGCATAGTTATGAGAATATCTAGGTATGATCATGTATATAGGCATCACGTCCGTGACAAGTAGACCGAAACGATTCTGCATCTACTACTATTACTCCACTCATCGACCACTATCCAGCATGCATCTAGAGTATTAAGTTAAAAACAGAGTAACGCCTTAAGCAAGATAACATGATGTAGACAGGTAAATTCATGCAATATGAAATAAACCCCATCTTGTTATCCTCGATGGCAACGATGCAATACGTGCCTTGCTGCCCCTTCTGTCACTGGGAAAGGACACCGCAAGATCGAACCCAAAGCTAAGCACTTCTCCCATGGCAAGAACTACCAATCTAGTTGGCCAAACAAAACAGATAATTTGAAGAGACTTGCAAAGATAACCAATCATACATAAAAGAATTCAGAGAAGATTCAAATATTATTCATAGATAGACTTGATCATAAACCCACAATTCATCGGTCTCAACAAACACACCACAAAAAGAAGATTACAACGAATAGATCTCCACAAGAGAGGGGGAGAACTTTGTATTGGGATTCAAAGAGAGAGAAGAAGCCATCTAGCTACTAACTATGGACCCGAAGGTCTGAGGTAAACTACTCACACTTCATCGGAGAGGCTATGATGATGTAGAAGCCCTCCGTGATGACATCCCTCTTCCGGCGGAGCTTCGGAACAGGCCCCAAGATGGGATCTCATGGATACAGAAAGTTGTGGCAGTGGAATTAGGTTTTTGGCTCCTCTTCTGATCGTTTGGGGGTACGTATGTATATATAGGAGGAAGGAGTACGTCGGTGGAGCACTGAGGGGCCCACGAGGCAGGGGGGCACGCCCTAGGGGGGCGCCCCCACCCTCGTGACCGCCTCTTTTGTTCCTTGGCGTAGGGTCCAAGTCTCCTGGATCACGTTCGGTGAGAAAATCACGTTCCCGAAGATTTTATTCCGTTTGGACTCCGTTTGATATTCTGTTTCTCCGAAACACTGAAATAGGCAAAAAAACAGCAATTCTGGGCTGGGCCTCCGGTTAATAGGTTAGTCCCAAAAATAATATAAAAGTGAAAAATAAAGCCCAATATAGTCCAAAATAGTAGATAATATAGCATGGAGCAATCAAAAATTATAGGTACGTTGGAGACGTATCAGGCATCCCCAAGCTTAATTCCTGCTCGTCCTCGAGTAGGTAAATGATAAAAAGAGAATTTTTGATGCGGAGTGCTACTTGGCATAATTTCAATGCAAATCTTCTTAATTGTGATATGAATATTCGTATTCGAAAGATTCGAGACAAAAGTTCATATTGACATAAAAATAATAATACTTCAAGCATACTAACAAAGCAATTATGTCTTCTCAAAATAACATGGCCAAAGAAAGTTATCCCTACAAAATCATATAGTTTGGCTATGCTCTATCTTCACCACACAAAATATTTAAATCATGCACAACCCCGATGACAAGCCAAGCAATTGTTTCATACTCTAACTTTTTGAAAACTTTTTCAATCTTCACGCAATACATGAGCGTGAGCCATGGATATAGCACTATAGGTGGAATAGAATGGTGGTTGTGGAGAAGACAAAAAGGAGAAGATAGTCTCACATCAACTAGGCGTATCAACGGGCTATGGAGATGCCCATCAATAGATATCAATGTGAGTGAGTAGGGATTGCCATGCAACGGATGCACTAGAGCTCTAAGTATATGAAAGCTCAAAAGAAACTAAGTGGGTGTGCATCCAACTTGCTTGCTCATGAAGACCTAGGGCAATTTGAGGAATCCCATCATTGGAATATACAAGCCAAGTTCTATAATGTAAAATTCCCACTAGTATACGAAAGTGATAACATGAGAGACTCTCTACTATGAAGATCATGGTGCTACTTTGAAGCACAAGTGTGGTAAAAGGATAGTAACATTGTCCCTTCTCTCTTTTTCTCTCATTTTTTATTTTTTTTATTTGGGCCTTTTCTCTTTTTTCCTTTTTTATGGCCTCTTTTTATTTGGGCTTCTTTGGCCTCTTTTTTTTCGTCCGCAGTCTCATCCCGACTTATGGGGGAATCATAGTCTCCATCATTCTTTCCTCACTGGGACAATGCTCTAATAATGATGATCATCAGACTTTTATTTTTCTTACAACTCAATACTTAGAACAAAATATGACTCTATATGAATGCCTCCGGTGGTGTACCGGGATATGCAATATGACAATGATGGAGTGTGTCATGATAAACGGAACGGTGGAAAGTTGCATGGCAATATATCTCGGAATGGCTATGGAAATGCTATAATAGGTAGGTATGGTGGCTGTTTTGAGGAAGGTATACGGTAGGTGTATGATACCAGCGAAAGGTGCGCGGTATTAGAGAAGCTAGCAAAGGTGGAAGGGTGAGAGTGCGTATGATCCATGGACTCAACATTAGTCATAAAAAACTCATATACTTATTGCAAAAATCTAGAAGTTATCAAAGCAAAGTATTACACGCATGCTCCTAGGGGGATAGATTGGTAGGAAAAGACCATCGCTCGTCCCCGACCGCCACTCATAAGGAAGACAATCAATAAATAAATCATCCTCCGACTTCATCACATAACGGTTCACCATACATGCATGCTACGGGAATCACAAACTTTAACACAAGTATTCTTTAAATTCACAACTACTCAACTAGCATGACTTTAATATTATCACCTCCATATCTCAAAACAATTATCATGCTTCAATCTTTTCTTAGTATTCAACATACTCAAAAGAAAGTTTCACAAATCTTGAATACCAAGCATATTATTATTAAGCAGATTACCATGCTATTAAGAGACTCTCAAAATAATTTAAGTGAAGCATGAGAGATCAATAGTTTCTTTAAAACAAATCCACCACCGTGCTCTAAAATATCTAAGTGAAGCACATAGAGCAAAATTATAATGCTCAAAAGATATAAGTGAAGCACATAGAGCAAAACTACATAGCTCAAAAGATATAAGTGAAGCACATAGAGTATTCTATCAAATTATAATTCATGTATGCCTCTCTCAAAAGGTGTGTACAGCAAGGATGATTGTGGCATACTAAAACACAAAGACACAAATAATACAAGACGCTCCAAGCAAAACACATATCATGTTGGTGAATAAAAATATAGCTCCAAGTAAATTACCGATGGAAGTGGACGAAAGAGGGGATGCCTTCCGGGGCATCCCCAAGCTTCGAATTTTTGGTGTCCTTGGATTATCTTGGGGGTGCCATGGGCATCCCCAAGATTAGGCTCTTGCCACTCCTTGTTCCATGATCCATCAAAAGAATTCACCCAAAACTTGAAAACTTCACAACACAAAACTCAAAATAGAAAACTCACGAGCTCCGTTAGCGAAAGAAAACAAAAGACCACTTCAAGGTACTGTAATGAACTCATTATTTATTTATATTGGTGTTAAACCTATTGTATTCCAACTTCTATATGGATTATAAACTATTTTACTAACCATAGATTCATCAAAATAAGCAAACAACACACGAAAAACAGAATCTGTCAAAAACAGAACAGTCTGTAGTAATCTGTAGCTAGCACAAGATCTGGAACCCCAAAAATTCTAAACTAAATTGTTGGACGTGAGGAATTTATCTATTAATCATCTGCAAAAAGAATTAACTAAATATCACTCTTCAAATTAAAATGACAGCAGTTCTCGTGAGCGCTAAAGTTTCTGTTTTTTACAGCAAGTTCAACAAGACTTTCCCCAAGTCTTCCCAACGGTTCTACTTGGCACAAACACTAATTAAACACAAAAAACACAACCAAAACAAAGGCTAGATAATTTATTTATTACTAAACAGGAGCAAAAAGCAAGGAATAAAAATAAAATTGGGTTGCCTCCCAACAAGCGCTATCGTTTAACGCCCCTAGCTAGGCATAAAAGCGAGGATAGATCTAGGTATTGCCCTCTTTGGTAGGCAATTCTTCGATGAGGCATCTGTTTCCCTTAGGAATTTCTTTCTTTCTAGTGATTATTAAAATTTTAGGCACAAGATCGAAAAATTCATGTGTAGCAATTGGTTCCTTAATGATATCAAAAAGATTGGGATGAATACTTATAGATTTAAGATCCGCAGTTTCCTTAGATGATTCACCCTTATTTTTAGGAACATACATAAGCTTGGAAATTTTAGTAGGAGGACTTGGAGTATTCTTTACGGAAGAAAAAGCGGTTCCCAAGTTTGTAATGATACCCTCAAGTTTATCAATTCTAGTAGAATCTAAGTTCATTTTCTCATTAACTATGGGTTCTTTTTCCTTAATATTTTTCAAAGTCATTCCTACCTGTAGGATCTAGAAGTAGATGTGTCTAGAGGGGGGGGTGATTAGACACTTAGTGCTAAAGTTGCAATTTTTAGGCCTTTTTGGTTTGAGTGAAGTTTTAGGCACAATTTCAACATACACAATACATATCAAGCAAGCATGCAAAGAGTATATGAGCAGCGGAATGTAAAGCATGCAACTTGCAAGAATGTAAGGGGAAGGGTTTGGAGAATTCAAACGCAATTGGAGACACGGATGTTTTTCCCGTGGTTCGGATAGGTGGTGCTATCCTACATCCACGTTGATGGAGACTTCAACCCACGAAGGGTAACGGTTGCGCGAGTCCACGGAGGGCTCCACCCACGAAGGGTAATGGTTGCGCGAGTCCACGGAGGGCTCCACCCACGAAGGGTCCACGAAAAAGCAACCACCCACAAAGGGTCCACGAAGAAGCAACCTTTTCTATCCCACCATGGCCATCGCCCACGAAGGACTTGCCTCACTAGCGGTAGATCTTCACGAAGTAGGCGATCTCCTTGCCCTTACAAACTCCTTGGTTCAACTCCACAATCTTGTCGGAGGCTCCCAAGTAACACCTAGCCAATCTAGGAGACACCACTCTCCAAGAAGTAACAAATGGTGTGTTGATGATGAACTCCTTGCTCTTGTGCTTCAAATGATAGTCTCCCCAACACTCAACTCTCTCTCATAGGATTTGGATTTTGTGGAAAGAAGATTTGAGTGGAAAGCAACTTGGGGAAGGCTAGAGATCAAGATTCATATGGTAGGAATGGAATATCTTGGTCTCAACACATGAGTAGGTGGTTCTCTCTCAGAAAATATGAGTTGGAATTGTGTATGTGTTCTGATGGCTCTCTCCATTGAATGAAGAGGAGGTGGAGGGGTATATATAGCCTCCACACAAAATCCAACCGTTACACACAGTTTTCCAATCTCGGTGGGACCGAATCAACAAACTCGGTCGGACCGAAAAGGTAAACCTAGTGACCGTTAGAGATTTTCGGTGGGACTGACATGCAACTCGGTAGGACCGATATGGTTAGGGTTTGGGCATAACGTAATCTCGGTGAGACCGATTACACAAACTCGGTGAGACCGAGTTTGGTAATAAGCTAACCAGAGAGTTGGTCAGGCAAACTCGGTGGGACCGATTTGCTCTTTCGGTGAGACCGAAAAGTTACAAAAAGGAAACACTGAATTTACATTGCAATCTCGGTGGGACCGATTCGCTCTTTCGGTGAGACCGAAAAGTTACGAAAGGGAAACAGAGAGTTTGCAATCCCATCTCGGTGAGACCGAGATCCCTATCGGTAGAACCGAATTGCTAGGGTTTGGCAGTGGCTTATGACAAGTGAAACTCGGTGGCGCCGGATAGAAATCGGTAGGTCCGAGTTTGGCTTTGGGTTTAGGTCATATGTGGAAGTGGGAAAGTAGCTGAGGATTTTGGAGCATATCATTAAGCACATGAAGCAAGAGGCTCATTAAGCAACACCTCATCCCTCCTTGATAGTATTGGCTTTTCCTATGGACTCAATGTGATCTTGGATCACTAAAATGTAAAATGAAGAGTCTTGAGCTTGAAGCTTTAGCCAATCCTTTGTCCTTAGCATCTTGAAGGAGTTCCCACAACCTTTAGTCCATGCCACTCCATTGTTGAACTTATCTGAAACATGCTAGATAGAAATGTTAGTCCAACAAGAGATATGTTGTCATCAATTATCAAAACCACCTAGGGAGCACTTGTGCTTTCAATCTCCCCCTTTTTGGTAATTGATGGCAACATACATCAAAGCTTTAGATAAAGATATAAAGAACAGCAAGTAAAGCTTTGGAAGGACATGTAACAAGCATAGGCTCCCCCTACATGTATGCACTCATGTAAATATGAAATATAGAGGCATGTGAGAGCATAACCATGACAGAGTAGGCAATGTGTTACATGTATCTTGGCCATATGCATCAGAGCAAAAGATTATCAAGGAAAATACCTTCATGCTCATGAGTCCTTCTTGCAAACAGTATGTACATAAGCAAGAACTCCTCATACTCATGATTTTGATGCATATACTTACCTTGTGGTCTTGAGTTGGATTAGGATGGAATGAACCTGCACAAACAAAGTTAGATAACACAGGTACATCCACTAGCCAGAGCAAACAAAAGAAACCACAAGAATACCAAGACTGGGATGACATGTAGAGAGTGAGTACAAGGTACCACATTGGATTCAACATGTCCCCAAGAATAAAGATATGCAATGAATTTGACTGATTTGTTTCCCTTAGGTGTCTTGCTCCCCCGGAATCTGACATGGGATATTGGGAGAAGATAGGGAACAGAAAATCAGAGCTAAAAGATATGAATAGAACTTACTTCAAATGAGTACATATGAACATGTCTTTCCCCCAAAAAGACATGTGCCATCTCTCCTCTTGAACATCAAGCATCTGGGATCCTTGAGTATTCTCTCCCCTGGAGATTTCTTTCTCCCCCTTAATATTTGGGATCCTTGAGTATTCTCTCCCCCTTAGTACTTTCTCCTTTGTAGGTGATATGCTTTTGATGTGATCTCTCTCTCCCCGATGATAAGCTTTGATGATAAGCTTTGATGTGATCTCTCTCTCCCCCTTTGACATCAATTTCCAAGAAGGTTTTTCCTGGAATCCGTCGAATAGGTTTGGTCCTTGAGATTCAGCACAAAGCAGTGAATAAAACTGTGATGCTTGTAGAGGACAAGATTCATGGAGTGGATCTGGATCAGAAGAAATATAGAATATGTGGCAAACTGTTTTTCCTGTTGAGAAATCGGTGGCACCGAGTGGCATGTTTCGGTGGTACCGAAGGGATTCGGTTGGACCGAAAATGACAATTCGGTGAAACCGAGTTCATCACAGAGAAAACTCTTGTCACCTCAGCTCACTAGTCAAGTAAGATCTCACAAAGATTTGCAATGAATTAGCTGAAAGATTTGCAAGGAATTTAATGCAGAAATATGCAGAACAAAAATCAAAAGAAAAGAATGAAAGTTTCTAGATGAAGTTTTTTTTTGTTGCTTGAAAAATAAATAAACAAATATGCAAGGGACAAATGCAATAACTCAGAAAAGAACACAAGAGAACTTCATCTAGAGTTGGGCGGTGACATAGTCACCTATGTTAGAGTATATTGACTTAGGAGTCAAGTGAGAACACTTGATCATAGGTCATACTCATCGTTTAAGCTCAAAATGGGGTTACCATTTTTCGTTTAAGCATCTTGATGTATTCACATCTTGTTGAGTTGCTTTGACTCATGTCTTGGAGTAAAGCTTCTCTAAGACGGAATAACATACCTTGGGTGGTGGTGTGGTTCTTGCTCATGTAGTTGAACTTGTGTGGGTGCTCAAGGTTGATGTAGCTCATCAAGAGTTGGGAGCACCACTTGGAGTTTGAGTTCATCTACCTACATGGGTTAGTTCTTGCAAGGAAGAGCACTTGTGTATCCAAAAATGACAATCATGAAGCTCAACATAGAATTTGTCAAAGGATATGTTTGAATGGTTTTGTGCTTCCTTGTCTTCAACCACCATTGTGTAGAGTCTTGGTGATGTAGAGATTGCTGAAGATGTGAGTGAGTCGCAATCTCATGGAATTAGATTCAACCAAGCACCTACATAAGAAGTTCCCTCCGGTAACGGTATCGAGGATATATCTATACCAAGGATTAACACCTATATAAAAATTACGGAGAAGAACTAAGGTAGATTGCTTCCTGGTAGATCTATTTTGAGCATTGCAAATTCTATACCAAGTATCTTTTAGATTTTCTCCCTCCCTTTGTTTAAAATTTAAAACTTCACTCTCGGGAGACAACGGAGAAGATATGAGACTAGCCATGATGACAAGTAAACAAACTAGCACACGAGCAAACAAGAGCAAACGGGCAAAAGAGGCAAATAGAGAGGGAGGATAGAGAGAGAGGGCGAATAAAACGACAAGGGTGAATTGGGGGGAGAGGAAAATGAGAGGCAAATGGCAAATAATGTAGTGCGAGAGATAGGGATTGTGATGGGTACTTGGTATGTTGACTTTTTGCGTAGACTCCCCGGCAACGGCGCCAGAAATCCTTCTTGCTACGTCTTGAGCTTGCGTTGGTTTTTCCCGAAGAGGAAGGGATGATGTAGCAGAGTAGCGTAAGTATTTCCCTCAGTTTTTGAGAACCAAGGTATCAATCCAGTAGGAGGTCACGCTCAAGTCCCTCGTACCTGCACAAAACGATAGCTACTCGCAACCAACGCGATTAGGGGTTGTCAATCCCTTCACGGTCACTTACGAGAGTGAGATCTGATGGATATAATATTTTTGGTATAAAGATGCAAAGTAAAAAAGTAAAGGCAAAGTAAAAAAGCAAAGCAAGATTAAAGTGATGGAGATTGATATGATGAGAATAGACCCGGGGGCCATAGGTTTCACTAGTGGCTTCTCTCAAGAGCATAAGTATTCTACGGTGGGTGAACAAATTACTATTGAGCAATTGACAGAATTGAGCATAGTTATGAGAATATCTAGGTATGATCATGTATATAGGCATCACGTCTGTGACAAGTAGACCGAAACGATTCTGCATCTACTACTATTACTCCACTCATCGACCGCTATCCAGCATGCATCTAGAGTATTAAGTTAAAAACAGAGTAACGCCTTAAGCAAGATAACATGATGTCGAGAGATAAATTCATGCAATATGAAATAAACCCCATCTTGTTATCCTCGATGGCAACGATGCAATACGTGCCTTGCTGCCCCTTCTGTCACTGGGAAAGGACACCGCAAGATCGAACCCAAAGCTAAGCACTTCTCCCATGGCAAGAACTACCAATCTAGTTGGCCAAACCAAACGGATAATTCAAAGAGACTTGCAAAGATAACCAATCATACATAAAAGAATTTAGAGAAGATTCAAATATTATTCATATATAGACTTGATCATAAACCCACAATTCATCGGTCTCAACAAACACACCGCAAAAAGAAGATTACATCGAATAGATCTCCACAAGAGAGGGGGAGAACTTTGTATTGAGATTCAAAGAGAGAGAAGAAGCCATCTAGCTACTAAGTATGGACCCGAAGGTCTGAGGTAAACTACTCACACTTCATCGAAGAGGCTATGATGATGTAGAAGCCCTCCGTGATGACGGCCCTCTTCTGGCGGAGATCCGGAACAGGCCCCAAGATGGGATCTCGTGGATACAGAAAGTTGCGGCAGTGGAATTAGGTTTTTGGCTCCTCTTCTGATCGTTTTGGGGTACGTATGTATATATAGGAGGAAGGAGTACGTCGGTGGAGCACCGAGGGGCCCATGAGGTAGGGGGGCGCGCCCTGGGGGCGCCCCACCCTCGTGACTGCCTCTTTTGTTCCTTGGCGTAGGGCCCAAGTCTCCTGGATCACGTTCGGTGAGAAAATCACGTTCCCGAAGGTTTTATTCTGTTTGGACTCCGTTTGATATTCTGTTTCTCCAAAACACTAAAATAGGCAAAAAAACAGCAATTCTGGGCTGGGCCTCCGGTTAATAGGTTAGTCCCAAAAATAATATAAAAGTGGAAAATAAAGCCCAATATAGTCCAAAACAGTAGATAATATAGCATGGAGCAATCAAAAATTATAGATACGTTGGAGACGTATCAGCCAGGTGGACAACCATATCCTCCTTCTCCTCATATGTGATGGAGTCCTAGTTAACGGGTTCAAATATCTCAGAGTCGGATCCACTACCCACCATGTTGGAGGAGGCTGGAGATCACCGGAGAGGAGTTGGGGGAAGGCGGTGTTGGGGAACGTAGTAATTTAAAAAAAATCCTATGCACATGTGAGATCATGGTGATGCATAGCAACGAGAGGGAAGAGTGTTGTCCACGTACCCTCATAGACCGTAAGCGGAAGCGTTATGACAACGCGGTTGATGTAGTTGTACATCTTCACGATCAACCGACCCTAGCACCGAAGGTACAACACCTCTGCGGTCTGCACACGTTCGGCTCGGTGATGTCCCACGAACTCACGATCCAGCAGAGTGTCGGGGGAGAGCTTCGTCAGCACGACAGCGTGATGACGGTGATGATGATGCTACCGGAACAGGGCTTCGCCTAAGCACCGCTACGATATGACCGAGGTGGATTATGGTGGAGGGGGCACCGCACACGGCTAAGAGATCAATGATCAACTTGTGTGTCTATGGGGTGCCCCTTGGCCATGTATATAAAGGATGGAGGGAGGAGGAGGCCGGCACTCACAGGGCGCGCCCAAAGTGTGGAGTCATACTAGGACTCCTTAGTCCTAGTAGGATTCCACCTCCCACATGGAATAGGAAAAAGGTAAGGGAGAAGGAGAAGGACGGAAGGGGGCACCCCCTTTCCCTAGTCCAATTCGGACCAGTCCATGGGGAAGGGGCGCGGCCACCCTTGAGGCCTTTCTCTCCTTTCCCGTATGGCCCATTAAGGCCCAATACGAATTCTCGTAACTCTCCGGTACTCCGAAAAATACCCAAATCACTCGGAACCTTTCCGATGTCCGAATATAGCCTTCCAATATATCGATCTTTACGTCTCGACCATTTCAAGACTCCTCATCATGTCCCCGATCTCATCCGGGACTCCAAACAAACTTTGGTCATCAAATCACATAACTCATAATACAAATCATCACAGAACGTTAAGCGTGCGGACCCTACGGGTTCGAGAACTATGTAGACATGACTGAGACACGTCTCCGGTCAATAACCAATAGCGAAACCTAGATGTTCATATTGGCTCCCACATATTCTACAAAGATCTTTATGAGTCAAACCGCATAACGATATATGTTGTTCCCTTTGTCATCCGTATGTTACTTGCCCGAGATTCAATCGTCGGTATCTCAATACCTAGTTCAATCTCGTTACCGGCAAGTCTCTTTACTCGTTCCGTAATGCATCATCCCGCAACTAACTCATTAGTCACAATGCTTGCAAGGCTTATAGTGATGTGCATTACCGAGAGGGCCCAAAGATACCTCTCCGATACTCGGAGTGACAAATCCTAATCTCGATTTATGCCAACTCAACAAACACCATTGGAGACACCTGTAGAGCACGTTTATAATCACCTAGTTACATTGTGACGTTTGGTAGCACACAAAGTGTTCCTCCGGTATTCGGGAGTTGCATGATCTCATAGTCATAGGAACATGTATAAGTTATGGAGAAAGCAATAGCAACAAACTAAACGATCGTCGTGCTAAGCTAACGGATGGGTCAAGTCAATCACATCATTCTCTAATGATGTGATCCCGTTAATAAAATGACAACTCATGTCTATGGTTAGGAAACATAACCATCATTGATTCAACGAGCTAGTCAAGTAAAGGCAAACTAGTGACACTCTGTTTGTCTATGTATTCACACATGTACTAAGTTTCCGGTTTAATACAATTCTAGCATGAATAATAAACATTTATCATGATATAAGGAAATATAAATAACAACTTTATTATTGCCTCTAGGGCATATTTCCTTCAGTCTCCCACTTGCACTAGAGTCAATAATCTAGTTCACATCGTCATCTGATTTCACACCAATAGTTCACATCTTTATGTGATTAGTTCACATCTTCATGTGACTAATACCCAAAGGGTTTACTATAGTCAATAATCTAGTTCACATCGCTATGTGATTAATACCCAAAGAGTGATTATGTTTTGCTTGTGAGAGAAGTTTAGTCTACGGGTCTGCAACATTCAGATCCATATGTATTTCGCAAATTTCTATGTCTACAATACTCTGCACGGAGGTACTCTAGCTAATTGCTCCCACTTTCAATATGTATCTAGATCGAGACTTAGAGTCATCTAGATCGATGTAAAAAGCTTGCACCAATGTAACTCTTTATGACGAACTCTTTTATCACCTTCATATCCGAGAAATATTTCCTTAGTCCTTTAAGGATAATTTTGACCGTTGTCCAGTGATCTACTCCTGGATCACTATTGTACTCCCTTGCCAGAATCATGCTAAGGTATAAAATAGGACTGGTACACATCATATCATACTTTATAGAACCTATGACTGAGGCATAGGGAATGACTTTTCATTCTCTTTCTGTTTTCTGCTGTGGTCGGGTTTTGAGTCTTTACTCAACTTCACACCTTGCAACACAGGCAAGAACTCCTTCTTTGATGGTTCCATTTTGAACTACTTCAAAATCTTGTCAAGGTATGTACTCATTGAAAAATAATCTTATCAAGCGTCTTGATCTATCTCTATAGATCTTGATGCTCAATGTGTAAGCGGCTTCACCGAGGTCTTTTCTTTGAAAAACTCCTTTCAAACACTCCTTTATGCTTTCCAGAAAATTCTACATTATTTCTGATCAACAATATGACATTCACATATACTTATCAGAAATGATGTAGTGCTCCCACTCACTTTCTTGTAAATATATGCTTCACCGCAAGTATGTATAAAACCATATGCTTTGATCACTTTATCAAAACATATATTCCAACTCCGAGATGCTTGCACCAGTCCATAGATGGATCGTTGGAGCTTGCTCACTTTGTTAGCACTGTTAGGATCGACAAAACCTTCTGGTTGCATCATATACAACTCTTCTTTAAGAAATCTATTAAGGAATGCAGTTTTGACATCCGTTTGCCAGATTTCAGAAAATGCGGCAACTGCTAACATGATTTGGACAGTCTTTTAAGCATAAATACAAGTGAGAAAATCTCATCGTAGTCAACACCTTGAACTTGTCAAAAACATTTTTGTGACAATTCGAGCTTTGTATATAGTAACACTATCAGCGTCTGTCTTCCTCTTGAAGATCCATTTATTCTCAATGACTCACCGATCATCGGGCAAGTCAATCAAAGTCCATACTTTGTTCTCGTACATGGATCCCATCTCAGTTTTCATGGCCTCAAGCCATTTTGCGGAATCTGGGCTCATCATCGCTTCCTCATAGTTCGTAGGTTTGTCATGGTCTAGTAACATGACTTCCAGAATAGGATTACTGGACCACTCTGGTGTGGATCTTACTCTGGTTGACCTACGAGGTTCGGTAGTAACTTGATCAGAAGTTTCATGATCATCATCATTAGCTTCCTCACTTATTGGTGTAGGAATCACTGGAACTGATTTTAGTGATGAACTACTTTCCAATAAGGGAGAAGGTACAATTACCTCGTCGGGTTCTACTTTCCTCCCACTCACTTCTTTCAAGAGAAACTCCTTCTCTAGAAAGGATCCATTCTTAGCAACAAAATATCTTGCCTTCGGATCTGTGATAGAAGGTGTACCCCAACAGTTTCTTTTGGTTATCCTACGAAGACGCACTACTCCGATTTGTGTTCGAGCTTATCAGTTTGAAACTTTTTCACATAAGCATCACAACCTCAAACTTTAAGAAACGACAGCTTTGGTTTCTTGCCAAACCATGGTTCATACGGTGTCATCTCAACGGATTTAGATGGTGCCCTATTTAACGTGAATGTAGCTGTCTCTAATGCATAACCCCAAAACGATAGTGGTAAATCGGTAAGAGACATCATAGATCGCACCATATCCAATAAAGTACGATTACAACGTTCGGACACCATTATGTTGTGGTGTTCTAGGTGGCGTGAGTTGCGAAACTCTTCCACATTGTTTCAAATGAAGACCAAACTCGCAACTCAAATATTCGCCTCTGTGATCAGATCGTAGAAACTATTTTTTCTTGTTACGATGATTTTCCACTTCACTCTGAAATTCTTTGAACTTTTCAAATGTTTCAGACTTATGTTTCATTAAGTAGATATACCCATATCTGCTTAAATCATCTGTGAAGGTCAGAAAATAACGACACCCGCCGCGAGCCTCAACACTTATCGGATCACACACATCGGTATGTATTATTTCCAATAAGTCAGTTACTCGCTCCATTGTTCCGGAGAACGAAGTCTTAATCATCTTGCCCGTGAGGCATGGTTCGCAAGCATCAAGTGCTTCATAATCAAGTGATTCCAAAAGTCCATTAGCATGGAGTTTCTTCATGCGCTTTACACCAATATGACCTAAACGGCAGTGCCACAAATAGGTTGCACTATCATTATTAACTTTGCATCTTTTGGCTTCCATATTATGAATATGTGTATCACTACGATCGAGATTCAATAAACCATTCACCTTGGGTGTATGACCACAGAAGGTTTTATTCATGTAAACAGAATAACAATTATTCTTTGACTTAAATGAATAACCGTATTGCAATAATAATGATCCAATCATATTATGCTCAACGCAAGCACCAAATAACATTTATTTTAGGTTCAACACCAATCCCAAAGGTAAAGGGGTGTGCAATGGTGATCTTGTCAACCTTGGAATCATTTCCAACACACATCGTCACCTCGTCCTCAACTAGTCTTTATTTATTTTGCAACTCCCGTTTTGAGTTACTACTCTTAGCAACTAAACTAGTATAAAATACCAAGGGGTTTGCTATAAACACTAGTAAAGTACACATCAATAACATGTATATCAAATATACCTTTGTTCACTTTGTCATCCTTCTTATCCGCCAAGTATCTAGGGCAGTTCCACTTCCAGTGACCATTTACTTTGCAGTAGAAGCACTCAGTTTTAGGCTTTGGTCTAGCTTTGGGCTTCTTCATGGGAGTGGAAACTTGCTTGCCATTCTTCTTGAAGTTCCCTTTCTTTCCCTTGCCCTTTTACTTGAAACTAGTGGTCTTTTCAACCATCAACACTTGATGCTTTTTCTTGATTTCTACCTTCGCCGATTTCAGCATCGCGAAGAGCTTCGGGAATCGTTTCCATTATCCCTTGCATATTATAGTTCATCACGAAGTTCTAGTAACTTGGTGATAGTGACTAGAGAACTCTGTCAATCACTATCTTATCAGGAAGATTAACTCCCATTTGATTCAAGTGATTGTAGTACTCAGACATTCTGAGCACATGCTCACTCATTGAGCTATTCTCCTCCATCTTGTAGGCAAAGTACTGTCAGAGCTCTCATACCTCTTGACACGGGCATGAGTATGAGATACCAATTTCAACTCTTGGAACATCTTATATGCTCCGTGGCGTTCAAAACATTTTTGAAGTCCCGGTTCTAAGCCATAAAGCACGGTGCACTAAACTATCAAGTAGTCATCATACCGAGCTTGTCGAATGTTCATAACGTCTGCATCTGCTCCTGCAATAGGTCTGTCACCTAGCGGTGCATCAAGGACATAATTCTTCTGTGCAGCAATGAGGATAATCCTCAAATCACGGACCTAGTCCACATCATTGCTACTATCATCTTTCAACATAGTTTTTCTCTAGGAACATATAAAAAACGGGGAGCTACATCGCGAGCTATTGATCTACAACATAGTTATGCAAATACTATCAGGACTAAATTCATGATAAATTAAAGTTAAATTAATCATATTACTTAAGAACTCCCACTTATATAGACATCCCTCTAGTCATCTAAATGATTACGTGATCCAAATCAACTAAACCATGTCCGATCATCACGTGAGATGGAGTAGTTTTCAATGGTGAACATCATTGTGTTGATCATATCTACTATACGATTCACGCTCGACCTTTCGGTCTCTAGTGTTCTGAGGCCATATCTGCATATGCTAGGCTCGTCAAGTTTAACCCGAGTATTTCGCGTGTGCAAAACTAGCTTGCACCCGTTGTATGTGAATGTAGAGCTTATCACACCCGATCATCACGTGGTGTCTCGGCACGACGAACTTTTGCAACGGTGCATACTCAGGGAGAACACTTATACCTTGAAATTTAGTGAGAGATCATCTTATAATGCTACCGCCGAACTAAGCAAAATAAGATGCGTAAAGGATAAACATCACATTCAATCAAAATATGTGACATGATATGGCCATGATCATCTTGCGCCTTTGATCTCCATCTCCAATGCACTGTCATGATCTCTATCATCACCGGCATGACACCATGATCTCCAGCATCTTGATCTCTATCAACGTGTCATTACATGGTCATCTCGCCAACTATTGCTCTTGCAACTATTGCTATCGCATAGCGATAAAGTAAAGCAATTATTTGGCGCTTGCATCTTATGCAATAAAGAGACAACCATAAGGCTTCTGCTAGTTGCCGATAACTTCAACAAAAAAGATGATCGTCTCATACAACAACTTATATCTCATCACGTCTTGGCCATATCACATCACAACAAGCCCTGCAAAAACAAGTTAGATATCCTCTACTTTGTTGTTGCAAGTTTTACGTGGCTGCTATGGGCTGAGCAAAAACCGTTCTTACCTACGCATAAAAAACCACAACGCGGTATAGTGATTGCTTTTTGATCTTCAGAAAGAACCCTGTTCATTGAATCCGATTCAACTAAAGTTGGAGAAACAGACACCCACTAGCCACATAAGTGCGAAGCACGTCGGTAGAACCAGTCTCACGTAAGCGTGCGCGTAATGTCAGTCTGAGCCGCTTCATCCAACAATACCGTTGAATCAAGAATCAACTAGTGACGGCAATCAATATGTATATACCCACACCCACAACTCCTTTGTGTTCTACTCGTGCATATAACATCGACGCATAGATCTGGCTCGGATGCCACTGTTGGGGAACGTAGTAATTTCAAAAAAATCCTACGCACACGCGAGATCATGGTGATGCATAGTAACGAGAGGGAAGAGTGTTGTCCACGTACCCTCGTAGACCGTAAGCGAAAGCGTTATGACAACGTGGTTGATGTAGTCATACGTGTTCACAATTGACCGATCCTAGCACCGAAGGTACAACACCTCCGCGATCTGCACACGTTCGGCTCGGTGACGTCCCACGAACTCACGATCCAGCAGAGTGTCGAGGGAGAGCTTCATCAGCACGACGGTGTGATGACAGTGATGATGATGCTACCGGAACAGGGCTTCGCCTAAGCACCGCTACGATAAGACCGAGGTGGATTATGGTGGAGGGGGGCACCGCACACGGCTAAGAGATCAATGATCAACTTGTGTGTCTATGGGGTGCCCCTTGGCCACGCATATAAAGGATGAAGGGAGGAGGAGGCCGGCCCTCATAGGGCGCGCCCAAAGTGTGGAGTCCTACTAGGATTCCTTAGTCCTAGTAGGATTCCACCTCCCACATGGAATAGGAAAAAGGGAAGGGAGAAGGAGAAGGAAGGAAGGGGGCGCCCCTTTCCCTAGTCCAATTCGGACCAGTCCATGGGGAAGGGGCACGGCCACCCTTGAGGCATTTCTCTCCTTTCCTGTATGGCCCATTAAGGCCCAATACGAATTCCCGTAACTCTCCGGTACTCTAAAAAATACCCGAATCAATCGGAACCTTTCCGATGTTCGAATATAGCCTTCCAATATATCGATCTTTACATCTCGACCATCTTGAGACTCCTTGTCATGTCCCCGATCTCATCCGGGACTCCAAACAAACTTCGGTCATCAAATCACATAACTCATAATACAAATCGTCACAGCGTGCGGACCCTACGGGTTCGAGAACTATGTAGACATGTCTCCGGTCAATACCAATAGCGGAACCTGGATGTTCATATTGGCTCCCACATATTCTACGAAGATCTTTATCGGTCAAACCGCACAACGATATACGTTGTTCTCTTTGTCATCGGTATGTTACTTTCCCGAGATTCGATCATCGGTATCTCAATACCTAGTTCAATCTCGTTACCGGCAAGTCTCTTTACTCGTTCCGTAATGCATCATCCCACAACTAACTCATTAGTCATAATGCTTGCAAGGCTTTATAGTGATGTGCATTACTGAGAGGGCCCAGAGATACCTCTCTGATACTCGGAGTGACAAATCCTAATATCGATTTATGCCAACTCAACAAACACCATTGGAGACACCTGTAGAACACATTTATAATCACCCAGTTACGTTGTGACGTTTGATAGCACACAAAATGTTCCTCCGGTATTCGGGAGTTGCATGATCTCATAGTCATAGGAACGTGTATAGGTTATGGAGAAAGCAATAGCAACAAACTAAACGATCATCGTGCTAAGCTAATGGGTGGGTCAAGTCAAACACATCATTCTCTAATGATGTGATCCCGTTAATCAAATGACAACTCATGTTTATGGTTAGGAAACATAACCATCATTGATTCAACGAGCTAGTCAAGTAGAGGCAAACTAGTAACACTCTGTTTGTCTATGTATTCACACATGTACTAAGTTTCCGGTTTAATACAATTCTAGCATGAATAATAAACATTTATCATGATATAAGGAAATATAAATAACAACTTTATTATTGCCTCTAGGGCATATTTCCTTCAGACGGAGTGGCGCAAACTCGAAGTGGAGTGGCAAGTGGCTAGGGTTCGTCTAGATGTGGATAGGGTGGGATATTTGTGGGGCCCGGGTGAGCCAGTGCTGGACGGATCGGACATGGCGGACACAACCCGACGCGTCCGGGACTTCCCATATCCGCCCAGATATGGGCTTATGAGGGGTGCCGGTCAACCCTGACGTATAGATCCAGTATGAGGGGTGCGACTGGATCGCGATTTCTTGATCGGTCATTGACTGAAACGCCCGCCCGGACATATTGGGACATTTGAGGAGTCTGGTTGTAGATGCTCTAAAATTAGAGAGGTCAGGTTTAGCTCCTTAAGCCCCGAACGATATGCTAGCGCTCACGCGCGATGCTAGCAGGCCGCGGGCCGTTAAGATAGTGATAGTTGCAGTCGTACACCCGCACCTTAAGGGCCTGAACGGTTTGCTCGCCTTCACTCGTGATGCTAGCAGGCCGTGACCCATTAAGGTAGCGATTGTTGCAGTTGCTCGATGTTGCTAGCTTAGTCGTGGGTCATCCCCTCGCTTGGTCAACTGGTTGAATGTTGACTTTTGAATAAAAACATGAATCTGAAAAAGTTCAATCTTTTAAAAGGTTCGGAAATTTAAGAAAAAGTTCATAAATTTGAAAAAAACACTAAAAAAGTTCGCGCATTTTAAAAAACTTCATGTTTTTTTAAATCACAAAGTTGGGAAAAGTTCTAAGAAAATTCACGAGTTTGAAAAAATATTTGAATTTTAAATAGTTCTCACATTTGAAAAAATAAAAAGGAAAAAATAAAAAGGAAAAAAACAAAAACAAAAATTAAAATTGAACAAAACTCAATTAAAAAAGTAAAAAGAAAAACAAACCAGAATCTTCGAGAAGCTTCCCAAAACCGGGCTGGGAAGCTTCCAAGATCCCAGAAGCTTCCCGAAAACTAGGACGAACTTCATGCTACCTGCCTTACGTGGGCCGGCGGTTCTAATCGAAGGGGTGTGCGCTGCGTATGGTTAACCTCGAGATGACCAGTTACATGTTACCCTTTGTAAATGTCATTTTTCACCTTTCTTTGGTACTAATTAGTGGCCACACTCCATGTGTGGCACTTCATTTTTTTCAAAACGTTAACCTCTTGAACCGTGCCTGTAAATCATGAACCATTTTTACCGTCAAATTTCACATATCAAGATATTCGAAACTAAATCTCATGTTAATAGGTTTTGACAAATTTTTTCATGGAAAAGCCAAAAACCCTAAAAATGAAAAAAGTAAGAAGATTTTTTTTCAACCCCCCCCCCCCAAACAAGCGAAAAAGGAACCTAGAAGCATAGTTGTGTTTTTTTTTCATTTTTGGAAACATAATTGTGCTTTTCCCTTTTTGGAAAGCACGAGTTGTGCTTCTCATGGGAGTACAAGTTGTGCTTTTTCTTTTTTGAAGAAGCACAATTGTGCTTCTTGTGAAAGCACATGCTGTGCTTTTTTCCCTTTTTCTGAAACACAACTTACTTTGAAAGCAAAGTTATGCATCTCATGGAAGCACATGTTGCGTTTTCCCCTTTTCCAGAAGTAAAATAGTGCTTCTTGCGAAAAAATCACCGCCTTCCAAAGAAAAAACAATATGTTTTTCTTTAAAACGAGCAAAAAAAATCTGAAAAATTACACATCTACAACCTGAAAACACATGCAATAAAATAAAATAAACCAAAATCCAAAAAAAGCGCCCAACACACGTGATAACGGTTGGACAAATCAGCTGACACACTCTCAAGCCTAAATAGTGACACGTGTGGAAGCCTCCCAAGGGATAACTGTTAATTAGTTGTCCCGATTAACCCTCAAGCCGGCAGTCGGATCAGGTTTGACCTGGTCAAGCTCTACCAAACCCATGCCTGAACAGTTAATGGTCATAGGAGCAGACCCACGACCCTATCCATGGGTCTTGAGTCAGACTCATGCCCGAACCCAACCCATTAGGGCACCCATTGGGTTTAAAGTTAATATTTTTTTATACTTTTAAAATAGTGCGTCATGTGTCCTACCAAGCTTGCTGTTCTTTTTAGCAGCACTAGCTATTAGGCGCAACATCGCGGTAGCCACTTCCAATCGATGCAATAGCGGCTGCCTTATCTGGACTAGTCTTGAGTCTCTTATATAGGCGAAGCTGCGCCTCTCACCAGCGCGTCATTGTCTCATTGCCATTCTCATTTCCCATTTTTTAGAATGCCATTCTCATTTCCGTGTGCTATCATGCATGCAAAGCGAAATGTTATTCTGTTAGAGGGCTTGAGGCTGCTCAACAGTAATGTTGGGCTGCTGCTTAACTGCTTATTAGCATTTAAGGACCTTACTAGGAGCGACCGAAAAGAAATAAAAATAGAGCAAAGATACATGCATCGCTACCGGCAGCCTTGGGTTGTTCTAAAGAAATCAATTACCAAGTATCTTCATCAAAACGTCCACACAAAATATAAAGTAAAATTATATTTTAATCACTAATATTAATCGGGTGACCCATGGACAGAACATCATGCACATACCTTACTCATGACTAATCGGGTTACCCATTGGGCTTACCTATGGATGAATATGATGATCCATACCCTACCCATTTGGGTCGGGTGCCCATGAACGCGGCCGCTCATGGGTCGGATTGCCGGGTTGAGTTAACCCTATAGCCGGCGCCTTAAGTGCCGAATAGGAATCGGCTGAAGTGCTTATGGGCCTCCGAAATGCGATTTTGTTTTTCTTTTGAGGAGGAGACGCGCATGGGCCAATAGTACACGTACCGCGAGTCCAGGCTCTAGGCCCAGAGGCCCAAAAGTCCATAATATCCTAGGGTTTCCTCTGTCTCAGGGGTTTCATCTTGCGCAGCACCATATATATATAACCCGCACGCAGCCGCCCCCGTCTCTCCTCAGCGTCTCATTTTCATCCCCCCGCCCGCCGCCGCCGCCGCCGCTAGACCAGCTCGCCAGCAGCAATGGGTAAGACGCTAACACTCCGTCGTCTCTGATTGATTTGGTTCTATTGTACCCTCCGGATCTGACATTATCGTGACCAACGGCGGCAGCCCGGATCAAGGTGCACGAGCTGAGGGGGAAGAACAAGGCGGATCTGCAGGGCCAGCTCAAGGACCTCAAGGCGGAGCTGTCCCTCCTCCGCGTCGCCAAGGTCACCGGCGGCGCCCCCAATAAGCTCTCCAAGATGTACGTGTCTCCCTGACCTCCTTCCCCCCCCCCCCCCCCCTAGAGTAATCCGCGCCTAGGTTTCCGTCGTGCTCACGGGTGGTTCTTGTGTTGCGCCGCAGCAAGGTGGTGCGCACCTCAATTGCGAGGGTGCTCACGGTTATCTCGCAGAAGCAGAAGGCGGCGCTGAGGGAGGCGTACAAGAACAAGCGTCTCCCGCTCGACCTCCGCCCCAAGAAGACCCGCGCCATCCGCAGGCGTCTCACCAAGCACCAGGTGATCTTCGTTCCTCCCTGTCTATCTACTTAGTGCTGCGGTTCTTTACGTGGAAGCGCTCTAGCTTGTTATTGTGTACTAGTTGTCAAATTCTTTTCGTTAGATGGTGAGATTAGTAAAATTGATGCTATGTATCTCTATATTTTGTTAAATGTTGTATTTTCTTGTGTAAGACATGGCTTTTATGTGTATTGAATGTATTCATAGAGCAACTGTGCAACAGATTGATGACATGGCACTGTATTTCGTATGCCTTGCCCAGTCGTTCGCTGGTGGGTTGGGTTTATGAAATCCTTCTAACCTGGCTGGCTGAATTAGCATTTGTAAGGATTGCTGTGAATCTCTAGGTTGGAGAACGTTCTTGTGTTGGCTTGATGAAATTCAGTTTGTATTTGTCAGTCTGATTGATTGTGGGAGCTGGGATGCTGGTTTACTTTGTATCATGTATCGCACTTGTCTTTTTGAACCAACTTAATCATGAGTTGTAGTATTCTTTTCTGCTTGTGTCTTGTTAATATCATGTTATGTTTTACTGCCCAAGTGGTTTCTTATCTTCTTGTGTTTAACTGCCTAAGTAGTTTCTTATCATGTTATGTTTTAACGACTGAATATCAATCTGTGCTCTCAGTAATAACAATTAATTTTTTGTCCGATTCAGTTTTTTGTACCATAGTTTAATTTTTTTCCATCTGAGGGTATGTGTTACTCACTGTGTGCTCTGCTGGATTCTATCATGTTAGTGCAAGTGCTTTTGATCATTTTGGTTTACTGACTGTCATTTTATATAATATTGTGCAGCTCTCTTTGAAGACGGAGAGGGAGAAGAAGCGCGAGAAGTACTTCCCCATGAGGAAGTATGCTATCAAGGCCTAGGTTAGGAGGACATGTTTTACCGGCCGAGTTTTGCTCAGAAGTTGCATGAATTTTATGTTCTGTGTGGACACCGCTGCTATCTAAGTACTATGTATTCGATATCCTGCATGAAATTCGAACTTATGGTTATTGACACTATGATCTATAGCTGCTTGTTTGTGTTGCAATGTGTTGGTTATTGTATGTTGTTAGTTTCCAGTTAACCTGTTTGTGGAAGCGCCTTGTTGATGCTGCAGTGTGTTGGTTTTCGTACGTTAAAGTAAGTGGCCATTGAGCATCCATCGGTGGTGGATGTCTGTTTCTGCATCAGTTATCAGATAGTGGTCTAGTTTGACATTTTCTTGTTCACCCGCTTGATATGTTATGCAGATCTGTGTGAGGGAAGGACTACTTGAAAGTTGCACACCGGCGGGCCGGCCTAACCGCGCGCCGGTCGCGTGCGCAGCGTACGATCCGCATTGATCGACTGGCTCCTGTTGCATCACGGACGCACATGCTGGTGGGCCTGTGCCGCCTTTCCCAACCGCCTTGTTCACTTGTTTTCTTTTTTCCGATGCAATTGCCATCAACAGCCCAGCCGAGCTACAAAGGGTTGATATTGAGCTACGACCGGCGAGTCCTTTTTGATGGAGCGGTGTGATTTTTTGCTGTGACCGGGTCCAATGAGGCATTTTTTGTTACAACCGACGAGTCGTTCTCATGGGACTGGTGTAACCTTTTGCGATGACCAGCAACGGCAAATTTTTTTTTAGTACAAACAACGAGTAGTTTTGCTGGGACAGTGTGTTTCGCGGTGACCAGCGACGCACACTTTTTTTTTGCTACAAACGAGCGAATTGTTTTGCTTGGACTGGTGAGAATTTTTGCTGCGTCCCAGTAGTAAAAGCCTTTTTTTTCTGCAAAATGGCTATCATTTTTGCTGGGATTGGCGAGACTTTTTGTTGCGATTGGTGAAAATTTTGTGCTGCGTCCCACCAATATGGCAAGTTACTTCTTTTTTGTTGGAACCGGCAATCATTTTTCATAGGACCGGTGACCGGCGAGAAGTTTTGCTACAACCCGACGATTGCGAGTAATTTTTTTTTTGCTGGCGATCATTTGTGATGGGACCGGTGAGAATTTTGGTTATGATTAATGGCCGGCGAGATTATATTTTATGACTAACGATTGGCGAGAATTTTTGCTACGTCCCCGCGATGACAAGCATTTTTTTTTGCTGGAGCCATTGACCAATTTTACTAGGAGCGGTGAGAATTTTTGTGGCGAGATTTTTTGTTGCCGAGAATTTATGAAGTTTCTTTTTCGAGGATAAGAGGAGATTATTTGTTGGGACTAGCGAGATGGAAAGCTGCGACTGGCAAGCTGATTTGCTGGGACCAGCACGGGCCATGCTACAACAAGCTTTTTGCGTGAGGCAATAGTGATGAGTTATGACGGCGACGCAGAGCGGCGGCAATGAGCTGCGACGGTGGACGAGGCATTCATGGCCGCCTTCTAGCTTCCACTTCTTCACTTGAAGCTTTTTTAGAGGCCGGTTGTAGCTTTCTCGGCCGCCGGTCATAACATTTTTCAGTGCTATTTGCAGCACCTTCGTGTGCCGGTCGCAGCCCATACTTTCTCTGGTTGCAGCAAAAAACAATACCGGTGGTATCTTTCTCGGCCGCCGGTCGTAACATTTTTCGGTGTTGGTTGTGGCTCCTCCATGCGCCGGTCACAGCCCCAACTTTCACCTGTTGTAGCAAAAAACGACTCCGTAGCAATTGGCACACTGGTTGCAACTTCACCGTGCACCGAGCGCAACTCTGCCGTAGCCGGTTGCAGCTGGGAGCATCCGGCCTGGATGCTACGACCAATGTGCGCTGCCGAATCCGACCTGGATGCTACGACCGATGTGCGCTGCCCAGATGCTGCAACCGGCATGGGGCGTGACTGGGATCAATAGATCAGTATGCTGCAACTAGCATGGTGCATGGCATCTGACGACATGACATGATAGCTTCCTCTGCAACCGGGCGCCTGCTTTTGCTTGAACCGGCGACAACGAGTGTTACACCAACAATGGTGTGTGTGCTCAAATGGGCGACTGTGGATACTACCATCGGTGAGCGACACTACGGCCGGCGGTGGCGAGCGCGGCTGCAAGTCGTGGCCTGACGGCGAGGAAGATGTGTCGCGGTCGGTGGAGATGGCGACGGCCGTCATCTACGACTAGTAAAGGGACGGCGGTGCGTTGTATGAGTACGCGTACGCATGCACAGGATGAGTGTTGCGCACGCGACGGGCTGGAAACACGGGTTGCCCTGGAAACACGTAAATCACCCACATGTACAACACATGCTCACCTCAAAAAAAAATGTACAACACATGCAAAGAGCTGGGAAAGAAAGAGACTAGTGCATCGAGTGGTTGCGCACGCCCCCATCGTGCGGCTGGCGAGCGACCGGCCGGGCGCTTGCGCCGGCGGACCGGCGCCTATCAGCCGCCCCCCCCTTCAGGTGTATTGACGAGCGGCTATCTGTCCAAAACTAATTTCCTCTTCTTGCCTCTGAAATGCAAGAGTTTGAACTTCAAATTTTACTTTCATCTTCTGCCTGCTGTTTCTTTTCTTGAGAACTTTCAAACATGGTTGAATTTTCAAAGCTTGAGTGTAGAATAGCTTATTCTTCATCCCTAATAACGTTATGTACAAATGTATTTAAACACTATAAAATGTATTAATTCTGAAATAAATTTTTTACTATCCAAGTTTTTTATGGTTGTAGAATAAGCTATTCTACACTTGCGTTTAGTTTAGCGTTACTATATGTACATATATTAGGAAGCTTCTAAAAACCTTGAGAAAAATATGAGCATGGTAAAAACTCTTGAAACCCAAGGAAGTTTAGAGAACAACGATATGCCCTAAAATACGGCGTTTTGCCTGATGTGAACAGTGTGAAGTCGGTGTGAAATTAAGTTAAGTTTTGACATTTCAGGAATATTGCATTACCTATTTCTTTGAGCGCTTTCACCATTAACCCCCGGGTGACCATCTCAGGCTCTTTCTTCTTCTACTTCAAATAATAGTAGAACACAGGGATCTATACTTTTTAATGCCGTCTACGTTGAGACAAGATGAGCTCTCAAACGCAAACTTTGGGGCTTTAAAATAGTTTACTGTTCATGTATTGTTTTGATCGATTTTGCATTTTTTGTCATGAGCTCATCAGATGTCCGAACAAGTTGAAGTTTGGCGCATTTTTCACCTATTATTCTTTAGTATTTTTTTAAAATTTATTATTCACCGCGCAGATGAGTCTGGGCACCGAATTGAATATCCGCCAAATACCAACTTAAATATCCGGTAGTGAAAATAGAAGCTAAGCGATGACACATGGCTTTGAAGATATTGCCACTATTAATAATATTCTATAAAGACGCTGAGACTCAGCAAAGTGACACCAGTTTAAAGAATGTTGTTTTGAAATGCCAAAATTGATAAGGCCTTTGTGAATAAGGGCACGTTCTCCACAAGCCAGCTTCACGGCTCCATGGAAGAAGCCATACAGAACGCTGCAACTCCTACAAGCCTGCTTCGCGGAGCCCGTCCGTAGAAAAATATCAAGTACTTTCATCCTTGAGGTGCTTCCCATGCTCCAACTTAAAATAAATAAATTTTAAATGCTTAAAAAATCTGGAAAAAAATATGTATGTTTACAAGGATTGTGACTACAACTTCTAAAAATTTCAAGCCAAAACTCTAAATGCACATTGAGAAACAAAAAAGTAAAATCTAGCATGATAGTGTCATAAAAAGACAAAAGCAACATTTTACGCTATTTACGTCTGAATTTGTCTTCTTTGTTTCTGAATGTACATTTCGAGTTTGGACCTGAAATTTTTAGAGCATGTATTCATATTCCATGTGAATATTCACAATTTTTTTTGAATTTTTAAAACATTTAAAATTAATATTTTAGACTTGGAGCATAGGGAGTACCCCAAGGATGGAAGTACTTGATATTTCCCTGCCCGTTCCTGACTAGTGTATTTTTATGGAGCAGCGGAAGGCCAGCTCTTAAAAGAATGCAAGGAGAAGTTGATCCAATTTATGCGAGAATGTCGTTCCGAAGTGATGCCTTCATACCGTTTCGATCAGGAAAAGCCCTCTCGAATAAACGGATCTGGATTTTGTCTAACTCATAACACGCACAACCAAATCTTCACCACCCATCGCCATGCACATCACATCAGCTGGTACACATGATGTTATATCGGCATGTGCACTATCTCTTCTCTCTTCTCCCTCCCAAACAAATCCATCCCTTTTATTTCACCTTCCAAACTTAAATCATTTACATCTTTTAAACTAACATTACTGCAGGATGCTGCTAACGCGACACTACGATCAGAGACCGTTCAAGAAACTGTGTGCGATGCAATAATCACAAACGGTGCTGTATGAAAACCGTCAGAAATATGTAAAACATTTTCGATGACGGATGCATCAAACACGGTTCAAGTTTTATTTGCGTGTGCGATGAAGGGCATACAGTTCAGTTCAATGATCTGTTTGCGATGAGGAGGAACAAAAGAAACGGGCAGCCAGATGAAGGCGTGTGTGATACACATCATACGGTTCACTCGGATGAACTGTTTGTGATTAGGCAACAAAAAAAACAGTTAGCCAGATCAAGGTGTGTGTGATTGAGGGCATACGCTTCAGAAGGATTAACTGTTTGCGATTAGGCAACAGAACAAAAACGGGTCAGCCAGATCAAAGTGTCTGCGATTGATGGTATACACTTCACATGGATGAACTGTTTGCGATTAGCCACAACAAACTGAAATAATTAGATAGATCAACGTGTGTGCGCTAGACGGGCACACATGTTCTAATTAAAAGAACCGTGCGTGATGGTGATGACATTGCCTATTGCGGTGCACCCTATGATGCAAATGCCACGTACGCGGCCGAGAAGGCGTACGTGCCCACGTTACGTCTTACGGAAATAGTGCCGCACTTATAACCGTCAGTAAATTTTAAGCATGCATCCCATCATATTCCAAATTGCAAACCTGTCCACACCGATCAAAACCTAAACGGTTTCTCACTTAGGAGCGTATTACTACTACTCCAAGATGACTGCACATTCCTTCTGAACTCCTCATCCACAAAAAGTCAAAAACAAACAAGTCATACATTATCGTTCCCTTGCGTCCGTCATGGCCAGCGCGAGTTCTGGGTCGAGAGATTGCCACCAGGAAGAGGCGAGCCTAGAAGCAGGAGGACGAGAGATGTCCCGCCTCGCTGCGAAAGCAGCCAACATGTCCCACCGCATGGCCGTAGCAGCAGAGAGGTCCCACCATGCCGCTGAAGCAGCACGAAGGACCCACCGCACCGTCGACGTAGCCGACTGGTCCGGCCGCGCCGCGGAAGCAGAAGAGACGTCCCACCGCGCCGCGAATGCAGCAGAGATGTCCTCCCACGCTGCGGTGGCCTGGGAAATTGCCTCGCGGGCAGGCGAGGAATCTTACAGGCGCATGCGTGCCCTCGTCCTTAGGCAAATGGATCAGATCTCCAGGTGGGTGAGGTTGCATGATGACCTGCAAGCCTCGTTTGAATAGTCTACCGACATCATCCGACAACTAAATGAGAGCAATGCGAAGCTCCGGGCCGAGCGCGACCTGCTAAGGGCGAAGATCGTCGGAAGTGCGGAGTAGCAGGAGCAAACCACTGCCTTGTTGAAGAGGACCGGCATCATCGTCGAGAAACTTATGGACGAGAATGCCATGCTGCGCATCGAGCGCAGAAGGCTGGTGGAGGAATCCGTGGATGCTCTGAACCAGCATCTTGAGGACAAGAAAGAGCTCGTCACCGCCCGCCGCGGAGATTAGTTCCTGCTGTGGCTTCCTTCTTCTTTTGCCCTTGTGTATATCGGGCGTTGCCGCATGTGGCTTTTTTTTAATTATGTTTATAAATATGTAAGACAATTATTATCCAATGTCATCGTCCTTATATTCATCATGCTTGCTATAGGTCGCAGTCGATGCTATATAGGTCCGTCGGATCTTACATCAAGATCCATGCAAAACTTTCTTTTCACATTTTCATTTTTCTCTCTTAAATCTTAGTCCAGTGAGACATATAGTGATGCCTACTACAGAACCTTCTTCTTGTAGACATTGTTGGGCCTTGAAGTGCAGAGGTTTGTAGGACAGTAGAAAATTTCTCTCAAGTGGATGACCTAAGATTTATCAATCCGTGGGAGGCGTAGGATGAAGATGGTCTCTCTCAAACAACCCTGCAACCAAATAGCAAAGAGTCTCTTGTGTCCCCAATACACGCAATACAATGGTAAATTGCCTAGGTGCACTAGTTCGGCGAAGAGATGGTGATACAAGTGCAATATGGATGGTAGATATAGGTTTTTGTAATATGAAAATATAAAAAACAGTAAGGTAGCAAGTGGTAAAAGTGAGCGTAAATGGTATTGCAATGCTAGGAAACAATGCCTAGGGTTCATACTTTCACTAGTGCAAATTCTCTCAACAATAATAACATAATTGGATCATATAACTATCCCTCAACATGCAACAAAGAGTCACTCCAAATTCACTAATAGCGGAGAACAAACGAAGAGATTATGGTAGGGTACGAAACCACCTCAAAGTTATCATTTCTGATCGATCTATCATAGAGTTCGTACTAGAATAACACCTTAAGACACAAATCAACCAAAACCCTAATGTCACCTAGTTACTCCAATGTCACCTCAAGTATCCGTGGGTATGATTATATGATATGCATCACACAATTTCAGATTCATCTATTCAACCAACACAAAGAACTTCAAAGAGTGTCCCAAAGTTTCTACCGGAGAGTCAAGACGAAAACGTGTGCCAACCCCTATGCATAAGTTCACGAGGTCACGGAACTCGCAAGTTGATCACCAAAACATACATCAAGTGGATCACATGATATTCCATTGTCACCACAGATAAGCACATGCAAGACATACATCAAGTGTTCTCAAATCCTTAAAGACTCAATCCGATAAGATAACTTCAA
Organism: Triticum urartu; assembly: GCF_003073215.2. Classification (NCBI taxonomy): domain Eukaryota; kingdom Viridiplantae; phylum Streptophyta; class Magnoliopsida; order Poales; family Poaceae; genus Triticum; species Triticum urartu. Next base: position 485,918,766 of record NC_053023.1, on the reverse strand, counting down.
AGGGAAAACTCAATCCATTACAAGAGAGTAGAGGGGGAGAAATATCATAAGATCCAACTATAATAGCAAAGCTCGTGATACATCAAGATCATGCCAAATCAAGAACACGAGAGAGAGTGAGAGAGAGAGAGATCAAACACATAGCTACTGGTACATACCCTCAGCCCCGAGGGTGAACTACTCCCTCCTCATCATGAAGAGCGCTGGGATGATGAAGATGGCCACCGGAGAGGGATCCCCCCTCCGGCAGCGTGCCAGAACGGGTCTAGATTGGTTTTCGGTGGCTACGGAGGCTTTTGGCGGCGGAACTCCTGATCTAGGTTTCTTTCTGGAGGTTTCAGTATATATAAGAGGTTTTGGCGTCGAGAACAAGTCAGGGGGGGGGGTCTCCGGGCTGTCCACGAGGTAGGGAGGCGCGCCTAGGGGGGTGGGCGCGCCCCCCACCCTCGTGGGCAGCCTGAGACTCTTCTGCCCCAACTCTTTTACTCCATGGCCTTCTTCTGGTCCAAAAATAAGTTCCGTGAAGTTTCAGATCAATTGGACTCCGTTTAATTTTCCTTCTCTGCGATACTCAAAAACAACGAAAAAACAGAAACTGACACTGGGCTCTAGGTTAATAGGTTAGTCCCCAAAATCATATAAAATAGCATATAAATTCATATAAAACATCCAAGGTTGATAATATAATAAAATGGAACAATAAAAAATTATAGATATGTTGGAGACGTATCAAGCATCCCCAAGCTCAATTCCTGCTCGTCCTCGAGTAGGTAAATGATAAAAATAGAATTTTTGATGTGGAATGCTACCTAACATATTTATTAATGTAATTTTATTTATTGTGGCAAGACTATTCAGATCCGAAAGATTCAAGGCAAAAGTTTAATATTAACATAAAAATAATAATACTTCAAGCATACTAACAAAGTAGTCATGTCTTCTCAAAATAACATGGCCAAAGAAAGCTTATCCCTACAAAATCATATAGTTTGGCTATGCTTCATTTCATCACACAAAAATGCTCTCATCATGCACAACCCCGATGACAAGCCAAGCAATTGTTTCATACTTTAGTTATCTCAAACTTTTTTCAACTTTCACACAATACATGAGCGTGAGCCATGGACATAGCACTATGGGTGGAATAGAATATAATGATGGGGGTTGTGTGGAGAAGACAAAAAAGGAGAAAGTCTCACATTGACGCGGCTAATCAACAGGCTATGGAGATGCCCATCAATTGATGTCAATGCGAGGAGTAGGGATTGCCATGCAACGGATGCACTAGAGCTATAAATGTATGAAAGCTCAACAAAAGAAACTAAGTGGGTGTGCATCCAACTTGCTTGCTCACGAAGACCTAGGGAATTTGAGGAAGCCATTGTTGGAATATACAAGCCAAGTTCTATAATGAAAAATTCCCACTAGTATATGAAAGTGACAAAAGAAGAGACTCTCTATCACGAAGATCATGGTGCTACTTTGAAGCACAAGTGTGGAAAAATGATAGTAGCATTGTCCCTTTTTATTTATTTTTATTTCTTTTTTGGGCCTTTGTATTTTTTTGGACAATGCTCTATTAATGATGATCATCACACTTCTATTTATTTACAACTCAATGATTACAACACGATATTAGAACAAAATATGAGTCTATATGCATGCCTCCGACGGTGTACCGGGATGGACAATGAATCAAGAGTGACATGTATGATAAATTATGCATGATGGCCTTGCCACAAATATGATGTCAACTACGTGATCATGCAACACAATATGACAATGATGATGTGTGTCATGATGAACGGAACGGTGGAAAGTTGCATGACAATATATCTCGGAATGGCTATGGAAATGGGATAATAGGTAGGTATGGTGGCTATTTTGAGGAAGATATAAGGAGGCTTATGTGTGACAGAGCGTATCGTATCACGGGGTTTGGATGCACCAGCGAAGTTTGCACCAACTCTCAAGGTGAGAAAGAGTAATGCACGGGCGAAGAGGCTAGCAATGATGGAAGGGTGAGAGTTCGTATAATCCATGGGCTCAACATTAGTCATAAAGAACTCACATACTTATTGCAAAAATCTACAAGTCATCAAAAACCAAGCACTACGCGCATGCTCCTAGGGGGATAGATTGGTAGGAAAAGACCACCGCTCGTCCCCGACCGCCACTCATAAGGAAGACAATCAAAGAAACACCCCATGCTTCAAATTTGCCACACAACGGTTACCATACGTGCATGCTACGGGACTTGAAAACCTGAACACAAGTATTTCTCAAATTCAAAATTACTCAACTAGCACGACTCTAATATTACAATCTTCATATCTCAAAATAGTTATCAAGTATCAAACTTCTCATAGTATTCAGTGCATTTATATGAATTTTTTATACCCCTCTTGGATGCCCATCATATTAGGACTAGTATCATAACCAAAGGAAACTACCATGCTGTTCTAAAAGACTCCCAAAATAATATAAGTGAAGCACGAGAGTTCATCTATTTCTTCAAAATAAAACCATCACCGTGCTCTAAAAGATATAAGTGAAGCACTAGAGCAAACGACAAACTACTCCGAAAGATATAAGTGAAGATCAAAGAGTAGTTGAATAATTATGTAACTATGTGAAGACTCTTTAACATTTAAGAATTTAAGATCTTGGTATTTTATTCAAGCAGCAATCAAAACAAAAGAAAATAAAATGATGCTCCAAGCAAAACACATATCATGTGGTGAATAAAAATATAGCTCCAAGTAAAGTTACCGATGAACGAAGACGAAAGAGAGGATGCCATCCGGGGCATCCCCAAGCTTAGGCTCTTGGTTATCCTTGAATATTACCTTGGGGTGCCTTGGGCATCACCAATATTAGGCTCTTTACACTCCTTATTCCATAGTCCATCGAATCTTTACCCAAAACTTGAAAACTTCACAACACAAAACTTAACAGAAAACTCGTAAGCTCCGTTAGTATAAGAAAATAAATCACCACTTAGGTACTGTTGTGAACTCATTATAAATTAATATTGGTGTAATATCTACTGTATTCCAACTTATCTATGGTTCATACCCTCTGATACTACTCATAGATTCATCAAAATAAGCAAACAACACAATGAAAACAGAATCTATCAAAAACAGAACAGTCTGTAGTAATCTGTATCAAACGTATACTTATGTAACCCCAAAAATTCCGAAATAAATTGGTGGACGTGAGGAATTTGTCTATTAATTATCTGCAAAAATAATCAACCTAATCGCACTCTCCAGCAAAAAATGGCAGCAAAACTCGTGAGCGCTAAAGTTTCTGTTTTTTACAGCAAGATCGCAAAGACTTCACCCAAGTCTTCCCAAAGGTTCTACTTGGCATAAACACTAATTAAAATATAAAACCATATCTAAACAGAGGCTAGATGAATTATTTATTACTAAACAGGATAAAAAAGCAAGGAACAAAAAAAATTGGGTTGCCTCCCAACAAGCGCAATCGTTTAACGCCCCTAGCTAGGCATGATGATTTCAATGATGCTCACATAAAAGATAAGAATTGAAACATAAAGAGAGCATCATGAAGAATATGACTAGCACATTTAAGTCTAACCCACTTCCTATGCATAGAGATTTTGTGAGCAAACAATTTATGGGAACAATAATCAACTAGCATAGGAAAGCAAAACAAGCATAACTTCAAAACTTTAAGCACATAGAGAGAAAACTTGATATTATTGCAATTCCTACAAGCATATATTCCTCCCTCATAATAATTTTCAGTAGCATCATGAATGAATTCAACAGTATAACCATCACATAAAGCATTCTTTTCATGATCTACAAGCATATAATTTTTATTACTCTCCACATAAGCAAGATTCTTCTTAATCGGAATAATGGGAGTATCATAAGAAACTCGAATACTATAAATTGTTTCCACATTAAAAGAGTAATGTTCAGAAATAGGGTAGTCATAATCATGACAAGTTTTATAAATATAATCATCACTACTTTTTATAGCATAAGTGTCATCACAATAATCATCATAGGTAGCAACTTTGTTCTCATCATAATCAATTGAAACCTCTTCCAAGATAGTGGAATCATTAATAAATAAAGTCATGACCTCTCCAAATCCACTTTCACAATTATCACAATATGATTCAACATCCTCCAAAATAGTGGGATCATCACTTCCTAAAGTTGACACTCTTCCAAACCCACTTTCATCAATATAATCATCATAAATAGGAGGCATGCTATCATCATAATAAATTTGCATATCAAAACTTGGGAGGTTAAATATATCATGTTCATGAAACGTGGCATCCCCAAGCTTGGGACAAATATTAATTGCAGCAAATAAATTCTCAAACATGTAATTCTCATCAAACATAGCATCCCTAAGCTTGGGCCTTTTCATATCATAAGCATAATCACTTTCATCATTAATAGTATGGATAGCACCAATAGTATAACAATTATCATCATCGCAATGAGTAATAGGAGCAACATCATTTGGGAGGGATACCTTTTTACCTTTGCTTCTACGTCTTTTCTTTTGCTTCTTTGCATCATGTGTGGGTTTAACCCTCTTTTTGGAGCTCCTTATTAATGAGATTGGTTGGATAGAAATCTCTTCCTCGTAACCTGATTCATCATAAGAAATAATAGGAGGATATTGGGAAGTCTCTTCCCTTTCATTAGTATTCTCTTCATCTTCTATTTGTTTTCTTGTCTTTATGTAATTGACAATATAAGGATTTTCAATGCAATTCACCGCACAATACATATAAATTTCCTCTAGATCAAAATCAAGAACTTTATCAAGGGAAAATTCTGGAATATCCTTAGTTATACGTTTCATTTCTTCATAACCCAGAAGCAAACTAAGTTCATTATGATGCGCAAGGGAAATCAAGTCATCACAATTTTTGGACATGATTCGATCATGAAACAATTTGCATTGGATATTTAAATGACCACGTTCATTTCAAAGTTCACAAGGATGGCTAAGAAAATTTAAACTTTCAGCACAAACATCTAGCCTTTCTTGCTTAGTTTCTAAATACTTATGCCTCTTGCAAAATCTATCTTCCCTATTTGGTGTGTACTTGCAAACTCTATGCACTCCACAAAAATTGACATGCTTATAAGAGACATTCTCATCATGACTAGTGCAATCATCATTAGTACCATGGATATTCAAGGAATTCATACTAACAACATTGCAATCACGCTCATCATTCAAATATTTAGTGCCAAACATTCTAATGCATTCTTCTTCTAGCACTTGAGCACAATTATCAGAATCCTTATTTTCATGAAAGATATTAAAAAGATGAAGCATATGAGGCACCCTTAATTCCATTTTTTTGTAGTTTTCTTTTATAAACTAAACTAGTGATAAAACAAGAAACAAAAAGATTCGATTGCAGGATCTAAAGATATACCTTCAAGCTCTAACCTCCCCGGCAACGGCGCCAGAAAAGAGCTTGATGTCTACTACACAACATTCTTCTTGTAGACGTTATTGGGCCTCCAAGTGCAGAGGTTTGTAGGACAGTAACAAATTTCCCTTAAGTGGATGACCTAAGGTTTATCAATCCGTGGGAGGCATAGGATGAAGATGCTCTCTCTCTCAAACAACCCTGCAACCAAATAATAAAGAGTCTCTTGTGTCCCCAACACACCCAATACAATGGTAAATTGTAGGCCAAAATCACTATTCTGACCTTTTCAGCAATCTTTGCCACAAAGTGAACTTGACATGAAAGTATTTCACGATCTGACCCTTTTAGCAACGCCACAGTCCGTGGCGTTTCTTCTCCTTATAAAAACGCCGAAGTAGCTCACGTTTTAGATCCACGTTCGAACGTCAAACTAGCTAGCGCTTCCGGCCCACATGGAAACGCCAAACACATTGGCGTTGCCGCCGAGACCGAAACGCCATGATGCTTGGCGTTTGTACCTGATAGTTTGCATGCATGACTGTATCTGTACGTGCAGGCGCAGTGGAGGCATTTGTTTACCCCGAGAAAATTTAGGGGACGACGTTGCTAGCGGCTGGCGAGCGACACGGGTACGTGACACTACATCGCAAATGCCGGCGATTTTCTCTCGCCGTCGGCCAATCCTTTCCTCGGATCGATAGTCCTGCTCGGCCGTGCTGCATGCTGCGACTGCGAGTGATCATCGGTCAGTAACTAGACTGTATAGTTTGGACCCCGAAAGGCCGTGCACGCGCGCGTTCTATCACTGATCGGGCACGTACACGTACTTAAGCCCCGAGCCTGAGCCGGGGACGCGCCAGTACCTCGCCGGTCGCCGGAGGCATACGTACTTACACTAGCACGGAGCCAGAGCCGCGGACGCATCAGGGCATCGCCGGAGACGGTGAGCTCGCCTCGGATGTGCGAGAGCAGTGTAGCGCGAGGAGGAAGGAGAAGGACGGCCGTTGGATCCAACGGGCCGTGCGAACTCGTTTGAACTAGTCGCCTGTCTATCGGCGGCCCCAAAATTTCGATGTGCTTGAATTGAATTACAGCAGACTGGTTTCAGAGAATCGCAAGAAAGTGCGCGTGCAGGCAATGGTGGCCCGCGACGTGATGCACGCATGCTTGCATCATCCATGAATCACATGCGCTAGCTGTGGCTCCCGTGGCCCTGGCTATGGCCGGGCGGTCTCCCTGCAGGCACGCAGCGGCCCTCGCCCAATCGCCGCGCCTGTCGCCGCAGTACTGCCGCGGCGCGCGCTGTGCGGGAATAGCAAAGCACGCAGGCGCAGGGCTGGCAGGTCCGCGTCGGTCGATCCATCAACAGCCGCGGCTGCGCATGCATGCAGACCTGCAGAGCACACGTTTCCCCCGTTATGATATGGCGGGAGTTTACGCTACAAACCCCAATGATCATGGCGTTTCGGCCTGGCCAGCAACGCCGACGTGCTTGGCGTTTCCATGTGGGTCGAAAACGCTAGCTAGCTCGGCGTTCGAATGTGGATCTGAAACGCGAGCTACTTCGGCGTTTTTATATGGAGAAGAAACGCCACGGGCCGTGGCATTGCTAAAAGGGTCAAATTGTGAAATACTTTCATGTCGAGTTTATTTTGTGGCAAAGATTGTTGGAAAGGTCAGAATAGTGATTTCGTCCTAAATTGTATAGGTGCACTAGTTCGGCGAAGAGATGATGATACAAGTGCAATATGGATGGTAGATATAGGTTTTTGTAATCTGAAACACTACAAAAAAAAAAGACACATTCGTGACATTTTGGGCTGAACGATTTTTTTTCCTGTCATACTTATGACACTTCTATGACGATAATTGTGACAAAACCCAGTATCATCATAGATGTGGTGGGCTCCTACTTCTATGACAAAAAATCATGACAGAAAATGGGCTTTTCGTCCTGGACGGGCCGGAGAGGCAGCTGCATGACATTCTTTGGGCCGTCCGTGACGGAAAAAACAATGGTAGAAGCGAGGGCGAGGAAAATATCGGGGTGTTCCCGGTTACGGTGGGTGGTCGGGGCCGAGCGATGCACGGAGGTTTACGCGTTTCTCTCGTACACGCACGCGCGTGGGTGCGAGGTGTTGGGCTCTAACTGGACCCGAGCGAGGCGTTCGCCTACTGAACCCGAGCGATTGCACTGCAGGCTACGCGTTACTGAACCCGAGCGATCGATCGATGGCTGCTAACTGAAACCCGATCGAGCGATTCCTTCGCTACTGCTGCTAAATGAAGCCGATTGATGCTACCTCTGGATGAACAGTGAGCGTTGCTGGGGGGTTTGGATGAACAGTTCCCGGTGGGGGTGGATGGATAGGACCCCGTGGTGTTGCCTCTGGATGAACATGACCCCGATCGATCGAGCCGGTTGGGGCTGGATGAACAGGACCCCGTGGAAGGCTGGATGAACAGGACCACCCCGTGGAGGGCTGGATGAATAGTAGATGGTGGAGGGCTGGATGAACAGTAGCCCGTGGAGGGGTGGTTGAACAGGAGCCCGTGGAGAGGGCTGGTTGAACAGTAGCCGGTGGAGTAGCGCGTGGTGGAGGCTGGATGAACAGGAGCCCGTGGATGAACAGTCATAGGTGGAGGCTGGAGGAGGTCGATGGTGGATGAACAGTAGCCCGTGGAGGCTGGAGGGGGTCGACGGTGGAGATGAACAGTATCCCGTGGAGTCCCGTTTTGCGGTACGCCACACCCCTCTCGATGAACAGGACCCCCGTTTTGACCGTAGCGCTCCAACACAAGTCCGTTTCCTCCGTTTTGCGGTACGCCACACCCCTCCCGATCAACAGGACCCCGTTTCGACCGTAGGAGATCCGTTTCCTTCGTTTTGCGGTACGCCAGACCCCTCCCGATGAACAGGATCCCGTTTCAAACGTAGCCAGTCGAACACAAGGCCGTTTCCTCCGTTCTGTGGTACGCCATGCCTCGTTTCCATCGGCTGTTTCGTCCAAGCCCTCCCGATGAACACGACGACACATTCCGTTCCGACCCAGCCGGTTGGCTCCCCATGAACACGACGACGACGCAATTTCTCCATTCCTACCCAGCCATGTACATGAGCCCTGGCCGTACGTATGCGCGAGTAGGCGTTCGAGACCCCACCCGTATGTACGTACGTGGCCGTATTTTCTTTCTTGCACACTGGCCGCTGTACGTACGTGTACATGCTACGTGCACGCCTCTACTACGACACGTGCGCCCCTCTACATCGACCAATATGTACGTACATGTTCGCGACCAGAATGACAACGCTATGTACTCTTCGACCAGGTGGGTCCCGACTGTTAGGCACTTCCTTGCGTGCGAAGATGTAGCTGGTGGGTCCCAGCAGTCAGGGGGCGAATCTTTTTTTACCGGACACACTTCCTTGCATGCGAAGATGTAGCTGGTGGGTCCCAACAGTCAGGGGGAAACATTTTTTTTGTGAAATACGGTGGCCTGTTCGGTGGGTCCCCGCTGTCAGGTGGAGAAATAATTATTTTGTGCGTAATAAGGAGGCACTTCCTTGCTGCGGCAGTGGACCCAGCTGTCAGCCTCTCCACGTACAATCCACGTCCGATGGAAGCCATTCCTTGACCACGTTGACCACGCCGCACCGAGAGCACCAGGGCGGTGGACAACGGTGAGGCCTAGGAAGGGGACAACATGGAGCCGGGAAAGACACGGAAGTGGATGCCCACGTGTAGAGGAGTATGAGGGTTCACTGGTTCGCTGTGGTGTGAGGCTGTCGTCGCCGCAGAATAACAAGGGGTGTGGGTGAGTAGAGGGATGGTCTGGCCAGCGGTAGGAGTAGTAGGGGGCGGTGAGGCCTCCGCCGCCTCGCAGCCGGCCACGGGAGGCAGGAGCACGAGGCATGACCGATGCTGGTTTGGGCAGCTGGAGCAAGAAGACCAGAGGTTGAAGAAGCACTACGCCCGTTGGATGGACATCGTATAGTCATTGGAGCTAGAATCGTGCATATTGACTAAGTTGACAAAGCCCTCCATCCCCGTCAACTTAGTAGGCCCACAAGTCAGCCTGCCACTATACTGGGTCCCAGTTAGCAGGGGGAGTATTCATTTTTTTGTGCGTAATAAGGAGGCACTTCCTTGCGTGCGGAGATATAGCTGGTGGGTCCGAGCTATCATCGGTGGTAACATTTTTTTTCGCGAAATACAGAGGCCCTTTCGGTGGGTCCTAGATGTCAGGTGGAGGAATCATTATTTTGCGCGTAATAAGGAGGCATTTTCTTGCGTGCGGCCATGGACCCAGCTGTCAGCCTCTCCACGTACAATCCACATCAGATGCATGTCGCTCATTGACCACGTTGACTAGGCCGCGCCGAGAGCACCAGGGTGGTGGACAACGGCGAGGCCTAGGAAGGGAACGACACAGAGCCAGGGAAGACTCGACAATTGTTTCCCACACGGATGGGAGTACGACTGTATGAGGGTTTGCTAGTTCGTCTGCCGTTGCTGGAGAATAACATCAGGTGTGGGTGAGTAGAGGGATGGCTAGGCCAGCGATGGGAGTACGGTGGGGCGGTGAGGCCTGCGCGGCAGCACAGCCGGCCGCGGGGAGGAGGGAGCAGGCAGTCCCGCCGGCGCTTGTTTGAGCGGCTGGAGCAGGAAGGGCAGAGATTGAAGAAGCATGGCGGCCGTTGGATGGACATCCAACAATCACTGCTTGTGCGTCAACCTTTTTTTAGGAAAGCCTCAAATCTGTGGAAAACAAGATACGACCCATCTGCTATTATTTCTAATAATTTACAACCCATTTGCTAATTTTTAAGTTTTTTGGAGCCCATACTCTTTTTGTTAGCATTAGAGCCCATATTGTGGCCACAGTTAAAAAATTATACGAACTTTTGCATATTTCGGTGTGGTCCGAACTGTTTTTAATCCCGAAATTTCGAGTCACATTCAAACTGATTTTAAAAATAAATGTATATCAATATAAAATCCAAAAAATTGTCCACGTATAAAAATCAATGCAATTTAAAATCTCGAAATGAAAAAAAGAAATTTGAAACTAATTGTCGGTTTGATGTGTTTTAAAAATGTACAGCCCATTTCTCATTACTGATAGGTCATTTTATCGGCCAGCCGAATGAAGCTCTCCTCGTCTTGAAAGATTTGCAGCCCAACAGGCCTGACAAAGCGACTTACTTGGCAAATCACAAAAAACTGGGCTGTGGCCGTGGAACCAGCTGTCAGCCTCTCCACGTACAGTACTCTTTCGATGGAAGTCGGTCGTTGACCACATTGACCACGCCGCATCGAGAGCACCAAGGCGGTGGACGACGGCGAGGCCTAGTAAGGGGACTATGAAGAGCCGGGGAAGACGCGGCAGTGGATGCCCACACAGAGAGGAGTACGAGGGTTCACTGGTTCAGCTGCGGTGTGAGGCCGTCGTCGCCGCAGAATAACGGGGGGTGTGGGTGAGTGGAGGGATGGCCTGGCCAGCGGTGGGAGTAGTATGGGGGCGGTGAGGCCTCCGCGGCAGCACAGCCGGCCACGGGAGGTAGGAGCAGGCGGCACGACCGACGCTGCTTTGGGCGGCTGGAGTAAGAAGACCAGAGATTGAAGAAGCACTATGGCCATTGGATGGACATCGTACGGTCACTGGAGCTAGAATCGTTCATATTGACTAAGTTGACAAAGCCCTCCGTCCCCGTCAACTTAGTAGGCCCACAAGTCAGCCACCCACTATGATGGGTCCCAGCTAGCAGGGGGTATTCATTTTTTTGTGCGTAATAAGGAGGCACTTCCTTGCGTGCAAAGATATAGCTGGTGGGTCTGACCTGTCAGCGGGGGAACATTTTTTTCGCGAAATACAGAAGCCCTTCCCATGGGTCCTAGCTGTCAGGTGGAGGAATCATTATTTTGCGCGTAATAAGGAGGCATTTCCTTGCGTGCGGCCATGGACCCAGCTGTCAGCCTCTCCACGTATAGTTCACTTCCGATGGATGTCATTCATTGACCATGTTGACCAGGCCGTGCCGAGAGAACCAGGGCGGGGGATGACGGCGAGGCCTTGGAAGGGAACGACACGGAGCCAGGGAAGACTCGACAGTTGTTTCCCACGCGGAGGAGTACGAGGGCTTACTGGTTCATCTGCCATCCCCGGAGAATAACAATAGGTGTGGGTGAGTAGAGGGATGGCTAGGCCAGCGATGGGAGTATGGTGGGGCGGTGAGGCCTGCGCAGCAGCATAGCCGGCCTCGGGAGGAGGGAGCAGGCAGTCCCGCCGATGCTTGTTTGAGCGGCTAGAGCAGGAAGAGTAGAGATTGAAGAAGCACGACAGCCGTTGGATGGACATCCAACAGTCACTGCTCTCATGTGCATTATTTCTAATATTGTACAACCCATTTGCTAATTCTTAAGAATTTTTTTGGAGCCCATATTCTATTTGTTAGCATTACACCCCATATTGTGGTCACGGTTAAAAAGTATACGAAATTTTGCATATTTCGGTGCGGTCAATTATTTTTAATCCCGAAATATAGATTCACATTCAAACTATTTTGAAAAATAATTTATATAAATATAAAATCCAAATAATTATCCACGCATAAAAATCAATGGAATTTAAAACCTTGTAATGAAAAAAAATTGAAACTAATTCCCGGTTTGATGTGTTTTAAAAATGTACAGCCCATTTCTGGGCAAACCGAATGAAACTCTCCTTGTCTTGAAAGATTTGCAGCCCCGCAGGGCTGATAAAGCAAGTAGGCCTCGTTTGGGTATTTCTTTTAAAAAATAGAACTGGGCTAGCCATTTTCAGTAAGAAAAAACACAACTAGGCTCATGATGTGGTAAACATAAATAAAACCCTGGCTAGACGGGCCACAGACCCCGCACAGCTCCGTTGTTACCCTGATCCGTCGCTAAAACTAGTATAAATAACAACTGCTTGTTCCTAAAAAAAACTGCACGACCTGCTGGGTCCCTGGTGTCAGCCGCTCGTAGTGTAATTCTCTCGTTTATTAACTACATTGACAATGACGTGAGCCCCAAATGTCCAACCATTAGGAGGAACCACATTTTTGGGCTTGTAATATAGAGGCACTTGCTTGCGTACTGCCATGACGCTGGTGGGTCCCTACTATCATCCTCTCCACGTACAGTCATCTCCTTATTCCTCTCGGTTGTTGACGATGTTGACAACGCAAGAGGGCGGCGCACCGCGCACCGCGAGTGAACCAAGGCCGCAAGGCGGAGGACGACGACGAGGCCTCGGACGAAACGAACAGGAGCCGTGAAGATGCGCCGGTCCAGTCGTAGGCGGAGGGGAGTACGAGGGTTGACTGGTTCGGGTGCGGGTGCGTGTTGGGGCTGACGTCGCCGGAGAATAACAGGACGTGTGGGGGAATAGAGGGAGGGACTGGCCAACGTTGGAGGGTACGTACGGTAGGGCGGCGGAGGTGCAGCCAGCCATGGGAGGCGGGAGCAGGCGGAGCCGGCGGGGTGGTTTGGTTTGGGTGGCTGGAGGAAGAAGAAGACAAGAGATAGAATATACACGACAGATGTTGGATGTCAATCCAACGGCTGGTAGGCAGAATCGTTTGTTAACTGGCTAGTAAGTCGACACCACCTTGGATAGGCTATTTCCTCGTGGGTCCCAAATGTCAAAATCCAAATCTGTCACGGTCATGCAGCCTTTCCTATGAAAAGTTACAGCCCATTTGATGTGCTAGTTCGAAATAAGTTTGTGGGTGCTGGTGGGGGCTAAGCACTTGGCTTCCGTAATGCACAGTGAGCTCAAGCAGCCGGCGAGAGCGATGTTATTTCCCTTGGTTGGGATTTGTTAGTTGTTACAATATTTCACTCTAAATTAAACGACTGGCAAGCCATTTGCCTTGCTTCAAAGAAAATATGACAGTCACATCCGAGTTGAAAAGGGCAAGAACATCTAACTCCAGCTTACAAACTGTACAAAAGCACGAGGATTAATTGTTCATCAAGTTTACAAAAAAAACCAGGTTGAAAAGGGCAACAACATCTAACTCCAACACTGTTTTCAGCAGTCAAAGTCAAATGGATCGGCCAAGTCCATAGAATGAACATCCTGGGTCGTAAAATTTACTGGATTATGACCACAATATGTTGTAAATAGAAGCCCGACATGTTCAGAAGCTCTTTTGCCCACCTGAAACTCCTTTTTTTTGCTCTTCCACATACCCATCCGTCAAAACCATGCTGCTGATAAACTTAAGCCTGATGGACAATAGTAACCTCACATTCAGCAGGAAGAATGTGACAAATCTAGTGTTTGCACGGTTGTCTACATATCGTTCTAGCGTTATTGTTTTCAATCGAATCTCATGAGAAGTGAGAAAATCCTGATGCTTACGAATCCACCGATTGGTTATAACTTTCTTACCCCATCCTGTTGCCTAAATAGACATGAAGATTGAAAACAGTTAAGGTCTAAAAAAGAGTGTCAAAAGAGCAACAGCTGAACGGTTAATTCTAGTACACTATATGCGGGCTTCCAATGTGCGTGAAATTATCACCATTATATACAACTTCTCCAGACATGGAAAGCATTGCAGCAAGCCAATAGTCTTGTTCAGATCAAAACTATTCATTTGGATATATAAGATCTTGACAGAATCCAGCACCATTGATAGGCCATCCATGGAGAAACTCTTCATTGAGCATAGAACATAATATTAGTACAAAATGTGTACTCCAAGATGACATATAACTTATGCGCTGAAATTTAAAATGTAGCTTATGGTTACAAGTGTAGACGATAATATAAAGTACCTAAAGAACTGTGGAGCCAAACACCATATTGAAATGAGCACAGAGATCATGTATTACACCCAAGGCCTCCAGTTTAGGCGTAGAGAGGACGGTTATTTGCAACGGTGAATAACTAGAATCAAGGATCAACCTTTGAAGTGAAGGGGCATCTTGGATGATGAGCTGCCTTCCGTCAAAAGAAATTCCAATTCTTACAAGGTTAGGCGACTTTATTTGGAGACAACCGATTCTAACTGTGAAAACAAGCACCAAGCACTCTAGGGCAGGGCAACCGGAGTGGATGATGCTGTGCAATGAGGCCTCCGATATACGAACCCGCACAAGTGAATGTTTCTTGAGAAATGGGAGTCGAAGGTTTAGTACCAGATTGTATGGTAGGTCGCACAACGCAAAGGTGGCGGTGTGGAGAGAGGAGGAAAACCGCGAGATGGACATCGGTGCTGAGGGCACATGTAGATGGCGTTCGGTATATGGTAGGTGATTTCCAGGGGAATAGTAGAACTCAAGCAGCTGTAGTTCTGTGAATTTAGGGGATTTCAGCCAGGCATCCACCGTGCAGGGCATGGTATGCTTGCTCAGGTAGCATGACGGGATGCAGAGGCTTTGAACGGAGCCCTGGTGGGAGGAGATGATGGCTCTGGGGATTTCAAAATCATTGAAGAGAGATAGCTGACGACAGTCGAGATTAAGGGGCACGATGCGCCATAGAGGGCGCCATTGAATTGAGAGGACTTGGGTGTGGCGGCAATTCTTGGTGGGGAGAAGCAAGATGATCTCCCCAAGGACGGCGTCCGGGAGATTGCTGATGCGGTCCACCCGAGATTCTATGGGTTCCTGGGATCCGGTGGGGGCGGGGTCGCCGCTTCTCCCCGCGCTGCTGGGTGCGAGATCTACAACAGCCATCGCCGCTGGCGGGAGCCTCATCTTCTTGGCGCTGGGGTTAGCCGACTCCATTTTCCTCGAGGGCGTCACGTCGCGCTCACAGATTTGAGCAGAGTAACGAATGACGAGCCTAGTTGTAGTGCGAGTGAAGAAGAAGGGGAGCTGGGGTTTTTCTGTAGTAGTGAGGAAGAAGGGGAGCTGGGATTTTCTTTAGGAGTGAGGTGAGGAATTTTGGGGGTATGAGTGGAGCGAGCTGACGTGAGGTGGGTGGGAGTGAGGAGGAAGAAGAACACCCAGGCTTTTTTGGGGGCGGTGTGCTGGGTGTGGGTAGCGCCTCTCATTCAGTAAATATATAGACTTTTGAATTGATTTTACTATTTACTAGGGTGGATGGGCTGTTTTGTCTTGGGTCCAGAGAAACAATTACTACTAGTACAGTGGAGACACTCTACATCTACCCAGAAAAACAATTACTACTGAAAGATCGTGGATGTCGCCTAAAGGGGGGGGGTGAATAAGCATTTTAAAATAATTACGATTTAGGCTTGAACAAATGCGGAATAAACCTAGCGGTTAATTTGTCAAGCACAAAACCTAAAACAACTAGGCTCACCTATGTGCACCAACAACTTAAGCTAAGTAAGATAAGCAACTATGTGATAGCAAGATATATGACAAGAAACAATATGGCTATCACAAAGTAAAGTGCATAAGTAAAAGGGATCGGGTAAGAGATAACAGAGGCATGCGGACACGACGATGTATCCCGAAGTTCACACCCTTGCGGATGCTAATCTCCATTTGGAGCGGTGTGGAGGCACAATGCTCCCCAAGAAGCCACTAGGGCCACCATAATCTCCTCACACCCTCGCACAATGCAAGATGCCGTGATTCCACTAAGGGACCCTTGAGTGTGGTCACCGAACCCGTACAAATGGCAACCCTTGGGGGTGGTCACCGAACCCGTACACTTTGGCAACCCTTGGGGTCGGTCACCGGTACCCGTCAAATTGCTCGGGGCGATCTCCACAACCTAATTGGAGACCCCGACGCTTGCTCGGAGCTTTACTCCACAATGATTGAGCTCCGAACACCACCAACCGTCTAGGGCGCCCAAGCACCCAAGAGGAACAAGCTCAAGGGTACCAAACACCCAAGAGTAATAAGCTTCTCAACTTGTAACTTCCACGTATCACCATGGAGAACTCAAACTGATGCACCAAATGCAATGGCAAGGGCACACAGAGTGCCCAAGTCCTTCTCTCTCAAATCCCACCGAAGCAAATAATGCTAGGGAGGAAAATGAGAGGAAGAACAAGAAAGAGAACACAAAGAACTCCAAGATCTAGATCCAAGGGTTTCCCCTCACATAGAGGAGAAAGTGATTGGTGGAAATGTGGATCTAGATCTCCTCTCTCTTTTCCCTCAAAAACTACTAAGAATCCGTGGAGGGATTGAGAGTTAGCAAGCTCGAAGAAGGTCAACAATGAGGGAAGAACACGAGCTCAAAGGATAAGGTTCATTGGGGAAGAAGACCCCCTTTTATAGGAGGAAAAAAAATCCAACCGTTATGTGCTCAGCCCGCACACGAGCGGTACTACCGCTCCACGAGCAGTACTACCTCTCGGGCGGAAGAAGTAGGGAAATGGAGCAACAAAACATGAACCTTGGGGCGGTAGTACCGCTAACGCATATAAGCGGTACTACCGCTCACCCCAGCGGTACTACCGCTGGAGGAGCAGAACACGTGACCAAAAGAGGCAGGGCAGAGCAGAGCAGAGTACGGCGACAGTAATGCAGTAGGAGTACTACCGCCCGACCGGAGTGGTACTACCACTTAGGCGGTACTACTGTGCCTTACTTCCGTGCAACTACTGCTAAACCCGACACAAAAAGAGCAGGAACCAAAATCGAGGCGGCAGTAGAGCGGTACTGGAGCGGTACTACCGCTTGACGCTATAAGCGGTACTACCGATGTCGACCGCGGTACTACCGCAGGGAGAAAACCAGAACTGCCATAACTTCTTCATAAGAGCTCCGAATTGAGCAAACTCAAGCTTGTTGGATACAAGACGATGAGTAGCATCAAAACAACGAAGAGGTAGGGGAGGTATGCCTAACAAATGGAGGAGTGAAACCTCCAAAAGAGAAGAACGGGCATAACCTCCAACATCGAAAACATCATAGAAGATGCATGTGAACTCCGTTTTCGATGAACTCGAGCTTGTCATTAATATGACCATAAGCTCCAAAATTCTCAAAGAGAACCAAACAAGAAGCAAGAAGGATGATGCAAGGATGCAATGGTTTGAGCTCTCTATGAATGATATGATCAAGCTACTCATCGAGAGCCCCCCTTGATAGTACAACAATCGATCCTATAACCCGGTCTCCCAACTACCATCATGAGACCGATAAAAGAGAAAACCTATCAAGGGAAAACCTTTCCCTTGCACATGGTCCACTTGATCTATATGATGACGATCTTGACTCCCTCAAGTTGGACCACCTTTCTTGATTGTGTTGGCTCGATGAAGACTAGTTGATTGCTCCCCCATACTCCACTATGGGTGAGCCACTCTTCCGCACATCTTCACAAGTCCATTGTCACCACAATGGACGGCAAGCTTCAAGCACTTGATCTCTTCGTGATGCATCACTTGAACTTGCACACGGCAATCTAACCCCAACAGAACTCTCACGAAGACCATGGGTTAGTACACAAAGCGTAATTGACAATGCTTACCATACCATGGGATCACTTGATCCCTCTCGGTACATCTTCTATGCTTTGTGAGTTGATAAACTTGATTCACTCTTGACTTAGTCTGGATCAACCTTGAAGCTTTCCAATTCTCTTCATTTGGATGATGCCTTGAAGGTAGACATGAATGATCACACAATCTTCTTCTTCAAGACATGCTTGCAATAAGCTCAACTCTCACATGACCAATCTTTGGATAATTCCTTGAATAACACCTTGGTCGACACAAACTCTCCTTGAAACCAACACATGTACTCCAAGAAAAGCCTATGGACAAAACCTTCAAATATAACTCAAGGCAACCATTAGTCCATCGAGATTGTCATCAATTACCAAAACCAAACATGAGGGCACCGCATGTTCTTTCAACTACTAGTACAGTGGATACAATACCGCTTATGGCTCCTCCTAGGTCATCGAAACGTCTCCCTCTACTGAATGTCATTATACTTTTGTTCACCGACATGTGGGCCATGTAGCGCGCGGGCCCAAATGCCATCCACCAAATTAGAAGGCAGTATGCAGGCGGAGAGTCACCCCGGTCGTAGCGCGGTAGTAACGAGCCGCCGTATCACAAAACCCCACCTCCCCGCAGTCTAAGTTTGACGGACGAAGCAACCATCATTTCACTCTTCGCTGAATCCCCTTCTCCCTCACCATCTTCAAGAAAGGCAACACTCGCATCTGCCACTGTTCTTCTCTCCCAACGAAGGGAAGGTAAGCGGATCTGTGATGTTGGTATATTTTCGTTTAGAGAAAAAAAGAACTTTTGCAAAGCAGTAACCGATCCTCACTCTCTTTTTTGTTTCATTGTCATTGCGATTGTGTTTTGCTTTCAGTGGTCTCCTAGTATTCGTCAGTTTCATGATGGACCAAGGAGAACCAGGCAAAGATCTGCCGATATTGGAGCAGATGCGGGAGGCTGATCCCCACGAGACAGAGAGCTCCAAGAAGATGGAGGCAGCCACCGAGCCGACCCCAGATACGCTCACGGTCACTACTGAGATGGTCAACACCCCGTTTGAGGTTACAGCCCCCGTGGCACTGCAGGAGCAGTTTTCCCCCTTCGAGGATGCGTCCCCCCCCGCTGAGCTGCCCAAGGTGATTTTATTATTTGCCGATCTTGATTGTGGTTTTTCATCTAAGTATGTGGTGATGAATAATGCAAAATTTTATTAGCTTCGATGCCATGCTATACATAGTGGTTTAAATAACTTGTGTTTCTTATATTGGAAAGTAATTCCGAATTTGTTTCTGTTTCAATTAGAGCCCTGATGCAGACAAGGATTTTGTGGTTGTACATGTCACTCGCTATGAGGCGGATGACCTGAATATACGCACTGGGAAAACATAGTTTTTAGGCCGTTGGATCCTGGAAGCCATTTGCGCTTATACAAATGAAGAGTTGTATTCCAGCCTCACTATTGTCAGGCGTGTTGTCCAGGGTGTACTGAAGCACAAGAAGTTCAAAGCTACTCCTTCGTTTGTGAGGCATACTATTCTTGTCAAGCTTACGCAAGAAGATGACGTGGCATGCCTCCACAAACAAGTTTATGAGTGGCAAGGCCACAAGGTTGTCTTCATGAAGGTTCATAGGATTGAGCTGCTGCCGGACATCCTCGATGATGTTCATGGCAAGGCCCGTCTTGTGTCCAGCCCAAATTAGATCGAGGCATGAAATAGTTGCCCCGGCTAGTGTTTAATAGTAGTTTGGAGTGTGTCTAATTATCCGAACCTTGCCTGTTATCGAGCCCTCTAGGGCTAGTACTCTGTTTGAATCTGTCTATGGGAACTGCTGCTACTTTTGTGTGCCCGTGAACCATGTGAGAACCATCGTAATTGTTGCTGAAACGGATGCGTCCTCACTAGTTTTTTCATGAATATGGCATGGTAAGACATAAGTTGTCATGGTTTATCATACGAGCAGTGTTTTTTGATGAAATAGAGTACTCGTTCGAGAACTGTGCACCGACATATACATAAGTACTTGTAAGCACTGTTGGTGCTACCCCACTTGTAAGCAGTTGTGCAAAACACGACACATTGGCTCAGCTCGCTTCAACACTAGGCTATCGACCAGCTAACAATCAACAATTTGCTGTCTGACATATAAGCAACTATGTATCTTGTTACGGTGGTTCATGCAATTAACTGAGGCCACAATGTAAATTCCAAATGCTCACACGCTAGTCCAGCGTTCATGTGGAACACTCACATTAAACTCGACTTCATAAAAAACTTGAAAAGCATAAGTTAAGAAATTTTATACATCTCAATGATTCATAGAACATAACAAACATATACTAGTTCACAGCAAAAGACAAAGTTGTGAGAAGGTTTACAAATCAGGAAAAAACAAGCAAGGCTTCTCTGAGCAAAGGGCCTCCCGGCAGGCTTAAATTTCCTAGAGTTCACTCTGGTTTTTTCTTGTTGCCACCATCCAGGGTTAGGTTCACTCATTCCAGAATAACCAATTATAATTGTGTTCTCAGCTAGAATGTTGAACTGAACCATGTAGTGTACTTACCAGCTGAAAGTCTTGTGCATTCCACTAAATTTAAGCACCGCTATTTGCATAAATAAGCAGACCACAATGCCTCTTGTCCACGCACCTGTCCAAAAACCGCCGTGCAGCCGTGCCAACTAGTCCTCGGTCCATGGATGAACTGGTAGAAAGTGCATTCCGGACTAGGATGCAGTTGTTTTCGCTCATCCCTACACTGCAATCAGGAAGTAAAACGTACGAATCAACTTCTTTTATATTGCGTTGGTCATTATACGTAGTAACTACCAATGTAGTAATACCTGGAAGATGGGTGGTTAGACGATGGCAACGAGGGATAGCCATCTCATTTTGCGTAGTTCTACTAAAATTGAGGTGTGTGCTTTTGATTGCGCGGATAGAAACGATACGGAGACAGACACCCCGAAACGATATGGAGACAAACACCCTGTTTGCACAAATATGAAATATGATTATTTAAACAGTGACAGATATTTGCAGTGGCGTATGATTAACAACAACATCTATTGTGTTATAATTGGCACTAGATTGACAGTATGAAAGTGTCCCTAAGTAAGTAGCATCATATCACATCAACACTGCCACTAGATTAACATGCAGAACAATAGCATTAGTATTACTGTCATGAGAGTAGCACATGGTCAGTAAATGTGCAATCAAGTTTGTGCAGTTCCATTGGGATGAAGCAATGTTAGCGGTGTGAGATTTAAGTGTAACTACAAAAACACAATTCATGGGAAATAAAGCAAGACGGAAGCACTTCATAAAATGGTGGTGGCATTGCTTCAATTTATCGACGACACTAGACCATTAATTATAGTGACATTAGATGGCATTGCTTAATGCTTCATGTGATTTTACATTAATGGTAGCGATATGGGCGTAGGGACAGCAGGGGCATAAAGTGGTGAGGCAGATGTGGTTGCCGAGAGCGGCAAACACTCAGGCAACATGTCTGCATTTGTCCCATTTTTTATCTCCTCGGCGACATTTACCCGTCACTTTCTTTCCTTTTTCAACCAAGAGATAGGTCCACTTCCCCCTGCAACCTCTTGAGCTTGCGTTGGATTTCCCCGAAGAGGAAAGGATGATGCAGCAGAGTAGCGTAAGTATTTCCCTCAGTTTTTGAGAACCAAGGTATCAATCCAGTAGGAGGCCACGCTCAAGTCCCTTGTACCTGCACAAAACGATAGCTACTCGCAACCAACGCGATTAGGGGTTGTCAATCCCTTCACGGTCACTTACGAGAGTGAGATCTGATAGATATAATATTTTTGGTATTTTTGGTATAAAGATGCAAAGTAAAAAGTAAAAGGTAAAGTAAAAGCAAAACAAGATTAAAGTGATGGAGATTGATATGATGAGAATAGACCCGAGGGCCATAGGTTTCACTAGTGGCTTCTCTCAAGAGCATAAGTATTCTACGGTGGGTGAACAAATTACTGTTGAGCAATTGACAGCATTGAGCATAGTTATGAGAATATCTAGGTATGATCATGTATATAGGCATCACGTCTGTGATAAGTAGACCGAAACGATTCTGCATCTACTACTATTACTCCACTCATCGACCGCTATCCAACATGCATCTAGAGTATTAAGTTAAAAACAGAGTAACGCCTTAAGCAAGATGACATGATGTAGAGAGATAAATTCATGCAATATGAAATAAACCCCATCTTGTTATCCTTGATGGCAACGATGCAATACGTGCCTTGCTGCCCCTTCTGTCACTGGGAAAGGACACCGCAAGATCGAACCCAAAGCTAAGCACTTCTCCCATGGCAAGAACTACCAATCTAGTTGGCCAAACCAAACGGATAATTCGAAGAGACTTGCAAAGATAACCAATCATACATAAAAGAATTCAGAGAAGATTCAAATATTATTCATAGATAGACTTGATCATAAACCCACAATTCATCGGACTCAACAAACACACCGCAAAAAGAAGATTACATCGAATAGATCTCCAGAAGAGAGGGGGAGAACTTTGTATTGAGATTCAAAGAGAGAGAAGAAGCCATCTATGTGACGCCCTGAGACCGATGTGCCAGGTGTCCTCCAGTTATTCGCTATTATTGCTTTGTCATTTGCTTGCGTGTTGCATCTTGTCATGTCATCATGTGCATTGCATCATCACGTTTTCAAAACCTGCATCCGTCCGGGTTCCTCCAGTTCCTTCTGTTGTCTATTATGAGCCCAGCCACACTTGCACGCGCCCGCGGCATGTCCGAAATAGTATTGTATAAGTGGCCGGAAAATGTTCTCGGAATGGGTTGAAAGTTGGCATGTGGTGTTGTTATGTTGTTAGTAGATCGCCTGCCAAGTTTCATCGCATTCGGAGCTCGTTTGATAGCCCAACCGTTAAACTATAGCGGCATTATAGCCGGTCTAACGTCGGATGTTTTCGGTCTCCGAAAACAGTTGTCGGGCCTCCCTCTCTTCTCTTCTCTCAGCTCGAGACCGTCTACACAGCCCACTTCCACTCATCCTGCAGCCCACCTACTCCATCCTTGCGACCGGAGCCATCGGATCGCGATTGGAGGGTCCGAAAACCCCCTAAACCCCCTAACCCTAGAACCTGCCCTATATAAACCTTCTCCCCTTCCATTTTGGGCAGCTACCTACCCCTCCTCCTAAATTTCTGTGCCCCCAATCATCTTCCAGCCGCCTCCCACCTCCTCTCCTCGAATTCCGGCGCCGTCCAACCCCTCAAGTGCCACTTGGCGCCGCTCAACTGGCCAGCCGCCGCGGGTCAGGCGCTCCCCACCTCTCCCATGGTGCCACGTCGCCCAACCACATCCTCCCACCGCCGTGGCCCTGCCAGGCCCATCCAGAGCCCGTCCCGGGCCGAGATGGGCCCGAGCCACCAGCGCCCGGGATCCCTCGCCTGCTCCAGCATGCGTGCCGCCGCCTCCGATCCGGACCAGGAGAGCCCCGTTCCCCTCCCTCGCGTTCCTGCCGTCTCCGCCGCCTGGCCTCCCGCCGGTGACCACCGCTGCCATGGTGAGCCCCGACCTCGCCATCCTTCTTCTCCCTGCCTACCGAGCTCATCTCTCTCTCCCTCCCGTTCTGCAGGATGCCATGGTGGCGCCGGAGTTTGCCGCTGACGCCAGGAACGGAGAGTCAGCTCCAGATCCGGCCACTGGAGCTCGGCCTCAGCCTCCTCCTTGCCTCCTCGACCCCCCGGCGACCCGCCTTGCCAAGCCGCCGCCACCATTGCCCTGCTCAGGCTCGAGCTGAACAGTGGTTCGATCCCCTGCCTCCCCTGCTTCGTGGTCGCGTTGACCAAGGCCCAACCTACCCTTGGCCCATCCGCGCAGACCTAGCAGCCGCACCAGATCCGCTAGGCCAGCCGGCCTGCTAAGGCCCACGGTGAGCAGCCCAGTTCTTCTCAGATTCAGCCCATAGCTATTTTTTTCTGTGCGTTGCGAATTTGTCTATTATTCCAGAGATGACTGTTTTATAGAAAAGTCCCTGTTCTTCATGCATTTAATAACTTCACAACTGTGCATCGGATTAAAATGTTTTATATATGAAACTTGCTTAGAATTTTGTCTAGATTCATAATATCCAACTTTCATCCATGTTCAAAATGTTTAAAATGCTGTTTGTTTAAATTTGCTCCTATGTCATACTTAAATGGTTTAATTCATAACTATTTAACCGTAGCTCCAAACTTAATAACCTTTATATGTAAATGGGGTAGAATTTTGCCTAGATTATCATGATGGCTTTACTTTGCATGTTTAACAAATCTAAAATTATGTTTAGGGCAGAACAGTACCAAACCTAATATATGCATATGGGGATTTACCGGATTTGTTGTTTGTTATATCCGGCCCCATTTAATTTGTTTAGATAGTATAGTTTTGTCATGCTTCACCTTTGCCATGCTAACAACATTTAATATTGTTGGGTACATAAACGAGAGAGAACTAAATAAGGCATGTGGTGTTCTGTCAATATGCAACTCGTTGCATATTGAGCTCCACTTAATTTGTAGTGTTGTTTGTTGCACTTTGCCATGCCATGCTCTCTTTAAATCGGACATGCATCATTCTTGTTGTGCATCATGCCATGATTAGGTGATGGTTGTTTACTATGTTGTTTGCTTCTTTCCGGGTTACTTCTCGCGTTATCTTCGGTTTCGTTCCGGAGTTGTGAGGATCCATTCATCTACGCCCGTTTGTCTTCTTCATGGACTTGTTCTTCTTCCTTGCAGGATTTCAGGCAAGATGATCATACCCTCGAAATCACTTCTATCTTTGCTTGCTAGATGCTCGCTCTTTTGCTATGCCTATGCTGCGATACCTACCACTTGCTTATCATGCCTCCTCTGTTGTTGAACCAAGCCTCTAACCCACCTTGTCCTAGCAAACCGTTGTTTGGCTATGTTACCACTTTGCTCAGCCCCTCTTATAGCGTTGTTAGTTGCAGGTGAAGATTGAAGTTTGTTCCTTGTTGGAACATGGAGATGTTGTTCCTTATTGGAACATGTTTACTTGTTGGGATATCACAATATCTCTTATTTAATTAATGCATCTATATACTTGGTAAAGGGTGGAAGGCTCGGCCTTATGCCTGGTGTTTTGTTCCACTCTTGCCGCCCTAGTTTCCGTCATATCGGTGTTATGTTCCTGGATTTTGCGTTCCTTACGCAGTTGGGTAATAATGGGAACCCCTTGACAGTTCGCCTTGAATAAAACTCCTCCAGCAATGCCCAACCTTGGTTTTACCATTTGCACTAACAACCTACCACCTTCCCTTGGGTTCTGAAGACTCAAGGGTCATCTTTATTCTAACCCCCCCGGGCCAGTGCTCCTCTGAGTGTTTGTCCGAACTGAGCTGCCTGCGGGGCCACCTCGGGGAAACTTGAGGGTTGGTTTTACTCATAGCTAGACTCATCTGAGTGTGCCCTGAGAAAGAGATATGTGCAGCTCCTATCGGGATTTGTCGGCACATTCGGGCGGTGTTGCTGGATTTGTTTTAACTTGTCGAAGTGTCTTGTAGAACCGGGATACCGAGTCTGATCGGAACGTCTCGGGAGGAGGTCTATTACTTCATTGACCGTGAGAGCTTGTGATGGGCTAAGTTGGGACACCCCTGCAGGGGTTTGAACTTTCGAAAGCCGTGCCCCGGTTATGGGCAGATGGGAATTTGTTAATGTCTGGTTGTAGAAAACCTGAAGTTGACCTTAATTAAAATGCATCAACCGCGTGTGTAACCGTGATGGTCTCTTTCCGGCGGAGACCAGGAAGTGAACACGGTGTTGGAGTTATGCTTGACGTAGGTTGTTCTAGGATCACTTCTTGATCATACTTTTATCAACCGTGCTTTGCCTTCTCTTCTCGCTCTCATTTGCGTATGTTAGCCGCCATATATGCTAGTCGCTTGCTGCAGCTCCACATCATATCTTTACCTTACCCATAAGCTTAAATAGTCTTGATCGCGAGGGTGCGAGATTGCTGAGTCCCCGTAGCTCACAGATACTTCCCAAACCAGTTTGCAGGTGCTGATGTTACCGTGCAGATGACGCAACCAAGCTCAGGAGGAGCTCGATGAAGATCTTGTCCTTTGTGTTGTTTCGTTCTAGTTGATCAGTAGTGGAGCCCAGTTGGGGTCGATCGGGGACCTTGTCGCATTTGGGGTTCTTCTTTTATTTTGGTTCAGTAGTCGGACCTTGAGTGTATTTGGATGATGTAATGCTTTATTCATGTATTTGTGTGAAGTGGCGATTGTAAGCCAACTATGTATCTCTTTCCCTTATGTATTACATGGGTTGTGTGAAGATTACCTCACTTGCGACATTGCTTGCAATGCGGTTATGCCTATAAGTCGTGCTTCAACACGTGGGAGATATAGCCGCATCGAGGGAGTTACAAGTTGGTAATCAGAGCCTTCCCCGACCTTAGGAGCCCCCATTGCTTGATCGTTTTTAGCGGCCGAGTTGTGTCTAGAAAAATGTTTTGAGTCATTTAGGAATTATATATCGGAGAGTTTAGGAATTCTTTTTACTTCCCAGTCTCCTCATCGCTCTGGTAAGGCATCCTGACGTAGAGTTTTGACTCTTCTCTTCTCAAATTTCACTAAATTTTTTTTTAGGATCACGCGGGTATCTTGGAATCGTTCCGATGGTTTTGTGACGAGAACATTGTCTTGGTGCCTCCTGTCAGGGGTTTTGTGGCAGTGTCCCGGGGACTTGAGCTCCGAGGTGTTGTCGTCACAATTTTATCGTTGCAGTTCTGGAATACCTGAGTTTAGTACGCCGACATCGAAAATCTCTTTTATGCAGTTGTTGGTGAGATAACCTCGACGCCACCCAGTACTGGGGCGGGAGTTCGGGAGTATTGCCATAACTCATATAACGGATGCTTTTCGAAGGTTGAGGTAGATGATTTCCGAAGGTTTCTTGGTTATGTGTTGAAGGATGGATACAGCTGGATGTAGGATTTGCTAGTTTTGGGTGAGATACTATGCTTCCCCTGTATCCCCAACACCTGATTGCATAACCGGAAAGGTTCGGGAGTTTCATAGGTGGGAATTCAAGTAGCTCTTAGGATGTCTTTCCGACAGATGTATGATATGAAATTGGGGTTCGACGTCTAGTGGTCCGCCTATCCACGGTCGGTTTTACAGTGGTCTCATTGTGTCTTAAAGAGTCCTTGGCTATGCCGACTCGGGGACGCTTCGTATGTCATTTGCACTGCCTTGTACATGATGGTGCTGTACGATCGAGCCCGTGTAGGCCCCACCACGAAAACTTCGGACGAAATCTCTATCATATGTTTGTTCCGGCCTATTCTGCAAGCCAACCCTTTGTTTTGTTTTGAGTTGTGGTATTCGAGTTGCTTCGAAGTCAAATGTTAATTCCATCCCTTGTCTAAGTGGTGTCCTCATACTTCGATGTGAATACTAATCCTTCTCGATCATCGAGTTTGTCATTTCAATTTCTTTTCACCGGTGTGTTTCTCTTCAAGTGGATCTGATCACTTCAACATTCGCAAGATCAATTATCAGTTCTTCTCAACGGTGTTGGTTTCATCCGTCTCCAAATTGTCTTTGTTTTTCCCACCCTCCCACCCTTTTTCTTCGAGGACTCAGATTCCTAAACCAACTATCCATGTTATTCATGTGAAGCCTCTCCATTATTTTCCTTCATGTTCTTACTCGGTGATTCTCATGAAGATTCTAAGGGAGCTTCAAGTTCGTCATTCCTCATTCCTTTTCTTCTCCGGTGAATCCAATTCAAGCTTTCGGTGTTGATCATATTCTTTTCCGTATTTCAAATGCTTTTCTTATGCCGGTGCACCTCATAATCATTCCCCGCTTGATATTCATTTGTTCCGGAGTGCTCAAGATATCTCGAAGATTCGTGTTTCCACTCTGCTTTCGTTCCATTCAACCGGTGCTTTCTCTCTTTTAAATCGTTCTACGGTGTATCTTTTGAGTGGGCCCTAACCCACAGGTCTTTTCCCAGGATCTTACCTAACTCTTCTTATTTTCCCGGCGTTACTCTTAAATTCTTTTCCAAGTTTGACGTAAGAATGAGTTATCATCAGTCAAATGCCTTTATCCAAGATCTTTCAAATTCTTTTCATCGTTGGCTCAACTTTTCCATTCTTCATTCCGGTGTGCCTCAATAATTCTTGGTGGTGTTTCTCATTGGCATTCTCATCATGTGAAGACCGAAGAAGTTTTTTCTCCCAATCTTGTTCTTGTCTCTTCAAGACTCGTGGTTTTAGCTTATTGCCATTCTCTCATCATTGTATTTCATTGTGAGAATTCTTTTCACCCTATCCGGAGCAATTCAAGATTCTTTTCAGTTTGATTCTCCGGAGGCCATCTTTTCAAATATTATTCATTCCAGTTTTCAGCTATCGTTCTCCAAATCTATCCGGTGCATCATCCAAATTTCTCTAATCGGCATGGGTTCTCTTCCTTCAATTGTATCTAAATTATCTCAAACATCTTCGTTAATTTGCTAATTCTTCCCGGTGTTTCTTTATCTTCTCTTCGTTCATTTTCAATTCTTACGGTGGTTCGTTCAAGAGTTCTCGTCATTCGTTATCATATCAATCTATTCGTTCTTTCAAATCCTAACGGTGGTTTCGTGAAGACATTCTCAAGTTTATGTTATATCTCTCTTAATCTTTTCTACGAGAATAAGTTGTATGCAATCCGTTTGCTCGTCATCAATTTAATTGGTGAAGGAGGAGCATAACATAATTCTTATTCTTGATTCACCCAAATGATTAATTCTTTATTCCGGAGGCTCATCAAATTCTCGGTTCGAGATGCTTTATCTATTCTTTTCCCGGAGTTCCAAGTTTTCTCAATTATTTCATGGCGAAGATCCATCTAAGCATTGCAAGGCTTCACCTTGTGTTCTCTACTTATCTTTCCTTTCGTTTGATCATTCTTTTATTACCGGAGTTCTTCATGAAGGTTCTACATGATGGTTCATCAAGGATTTAAATTCCATCTCGAAGTGCTCATCAAGATTCTTTTCAGAGGAGCCCAAGCATTCTTCTTCTTGTAATCCGGAGTGCAATTTCTTTCTACCGTATCTTTGGAGGTGGTATTAGGTCATTCTTGATAACTTGAGTTCATGTTTCATGATTCACATGCTGTTAAGAATGAGGTATTTTAAATCCATCAACCTCTTCTTTGGAGTTATCTTGGGGTATATTTCACCTAAAGCCTTCCCTGAGGATTGTTGCTATCCATGGTGCTTATAATGACCCAAGTTCTTCAATTATCCTCCCGGTGAATAAGTTTCTCGTCTCCTTGTTGATATCAATCCAATCTTTGATTTTGGTAGTGGCAGGTTGTCACCTCATAATTTGAGAGGTATTCCATAAGACCATATCAAGCTTATCCTTTTTCGTTGTTGGTTTTCCAACAACTCTGCCCGAACCGTCTCCTAAGGAGGCCTTCTCAAGCTCTTTTGTGGCATAAGATGGCATTTTCGTCTCCATTCTTTTATTTCAATTATCTATCTTCTATTCTTTTGTTACGGAGCATTTGTGATGTTTCTCTTTTCTCTCATCATCTTGGATCGTGTTCTTTTCGTGTTTATCCATTTAACCGTAGTAGTGTGTCCTTTTGCTCAAGCTCTTTCATTTTATCAACTCTTTCATCTCTCTTCAACCGAAGTGCTACCCGAATCGGTTCTTTCTTTTCCTCTTTCTTAACGGATTGCTGTCAACTTTGTTCATCTCCGTTGCTTTCTTTCTTTTATTTTTCTCAACCTCGCAAGGTTCCTTGGTTTCACTCATTGGTCAGAGAAGCAACTTAGTTTTACCTCTTCTCTTTCTTTTTCCGTTTCCCTCCGGTGCCATCCTAGATCTCGGGACGAGATCCTCTCGTAGTGGTGGAGTGTTGTGACGCCCCGAGACCGATGTGCTAGGTGTCCTCCAGTTATTCGCTGTTATTGCTTTGTCATTTGCTTGCGTGTCGCATATTGTCATGTCATCATGTGCATTGCATCATCACGTTTTCAAAACTTGCATCCATCCGGGTTCCTCCAGTTCCTTCTGTTGTCCGTTCTGAGCCCAGCAACACTTGCACGCGCCCGCGGCATGTCCGAAATAGTATTGTATAAGTGGCCGGAAAATTTTCTTGGAATGGGTTGAAAGTTGGCATGTGGTGTTGTTATGTCGTTAGTAGATCGCCTGCCAAGTTTCATCGCATTCGGAGCTCGTTTGATAGCCCAACCGTTAAACTATAGCGGCATTATAGCCGGTCTAACGTCGGATGTTTTCGGTCTCCGAAAACAGTCGTCGGGCCTCCCTCTCTTCTCTTCTCTTCTCTCAGCTCGAGACCGTCTACACAGCCCACTTCCACTCATCCTGCAGCCCACCTACTCCATCCTCGCGACCGGAGCCATCGGATCGCGATCGGAGGGTCCGAAAACCCCCTAAACCCCCCTAACCCTAGAACCTGCCCTATATAAACCTTCTCCCCTTCCATTTTGGGCAGATACCTACCCCTCCTCCTAAATTTCTGTGCCCCCAATCATCTTCCAGCCGCCTCCCACCTCGTCTCCTCGAATTCCGGCGCCGGCCAACCCCTCAAGTGCCACTTGGCGCCGCTCAACTGGCCAGCCGCCGCGGGTCAGGCGCTCCCCACCTCTCCCGTGGTGCCACGTCGCCCAACCACCTCCTCCCACCGCCCTGGCCTTGCCAGGCCCATCCGCAGCCCGTCCCGGGCCGAGATGGGCCCGAGCCGCCAGCGCCCGGGATCCCTCGCCTGCTCCAGCATGCGCGCCGCCGCCTCCGATCCGGATCGGGAGAGCCCCGATCCCCTCCCTCGCGTTCCTGCCGTCTCCGCCGCCTAGCCTCCCGCCGGTGACCACCGCTGCCATGGTGAGCCCCGACCTCGCCGTCCTTCTTCTCCCTGCCTACCGAGCTCATCTCTCTCTCCCTCCTGTTCTGCAGGATGCCATGGTGCCGCCGGAGTTCGCCGCTGACGCCAGGAACGGAGAGTCAGCTCCAGATCCGGCCACTGGAGCTCGGCCTCAGCCTCCTCCTTGCCTCCTCGACCCCCCGGTGACCGGCCTTGCCAAGCCGCCGCCGCCACCATTGCCCTGCTCAGGCTCGAGCTGAACAGTGGTTCGATCCCCTGCCTCCCCTGCTTCGTGGTCGCGTTGACCAAGGCCCAACCTACCCTTGGCCCATCCGCGCAGACCTAGCAGCCGCACCAGATCCGCTAGGCCAGCCGGCCTGCTAAGGCCCGTGGTGAGCAGCCCAGTTCTTGTCAGATTCAGCCCATAGCTGTTTTTTTTCTGTGAGCTGCGAATTTGTCTATTATTCCAGAGATGAATGTTTTACAGAAAAGTCCCTATTCTTCATGCATTTAATAACTTCACAACTGTGCATCGGATTAAAATGTTTTATATATGAAACTTGCTTAGAATTTTGTCTAGATTCATAATATCCAACTTTCATCCATGTTCAAAATGTTTCAAATGCTGTTTGTTTAAATTTGCTCCTATGTCATGCTTAAATGGTTTAATTCATAACTATTTAACCGTAGCTCCGAACTTAATAACCTTTATATGTAAATGGGGTAGAATTTTGCCTAGATTATCATGATGGCTTTACTTTGCATGTTTAACAACTCTAAAATTATGTTTAGGGCAGAACAGTACCAAACCTAATATATGCATATGGGGATTTACCGGATTTGTTGTTTGTTATATCCGGCCCCATTTAATTTGTTTAGGTAGTATAGTTTTGTCATGATTCACCTCTTGCCATGCTAACAACATTTAATATTGTTGGGTACATAAATGAGAGAGAACTAAATAAGGCATGTGGTGTTCTGTCAATATGCAACTCGTTGCATATTGAGCTCCACTTAATTTGTAGTGTTGTTTGTTGCACTTTGTCATGCCATGCCCTCTTTAAACCGGACATGCATCATTCTTGTTGTGCATCATGCCATGATTAGGTGATGGTTGTTTACTATGTTGTTTGCTTCTTTCCGGGTTACTTCTCGCGTTATCTTCGGTTTCGTTCCGGAGTTGTGAGGATCCGTTCATCTACGTCCGTTTGTCTTCTTCATGGACTCGTTCTTCTTCCTTGCGGGATTTCAGGCAAGATGATCATACCCTCGAAATCACTTCTATCTTTGCTTGCTAGATGCTCGCTCTTTTGCTATGCCTATGCTGCGATACCTACCACTTGCTTATCATGCCTCCTATGTTGTTGAACCAAGCCTCTAACCCACCTTGTCCTAGCAAACCGTTGTTTGGCTATGTTACCACTTTGCTCAGCCCCTCTTGTAGCGTTGTTAGTTGCAGGTGAAGATTGAAGTTTGTTCCTTGTTGGAACATGGAGATGTTGTTCCTTATTGGAACATGTTTACTTGTTGGGATATCACAATATCTCTTATTTATTTAATGCATCTATATACTTGGTAAAGGGTGGAAGGCTCGGCCTTATGCCTGGTGTTTTGTTCCACTCTTGCCGCCCTAGTTTCCGTCATATTGGTGTTATGTTCCCGGATTTTGCGTTCCTTACGCGGTTGGGTAATAATGGGAACCCCTTGACAGTTCGCCTTGAATAAAACTCCTCCAGCAATGCCCAACCTTGGTTTTACCATTTGCACTAACAACCTACCACCTTCCCTTGGGTTCTGAAGACTCAAGGGTCATCTTTATTCTAACCCCCCCGGGCCAGTGCTCCTCTGAGTGTTGGTCTGAACTGAGCTGCCTGCGGGGCCACCTCGGGGAAACTTGAGGGTTGGTTTTACTCGTAGCTAGACTCATCTGAGTGTGCCCTGAGAAAGAGATATGTGCAGCTCCTATCGGGATTTGTCGGCACATTCGGGCGGTGTTGCTGGATTTGTTTTAACTTGTCGAAGTGTCTTGTAGAACCGGGATACCGAGTCTGATCGGAACGTCTCGGGAGGAGGTCTATTCCTTCGTTGACCGTGAGAGCTTGTGATGGGCTAAGTTGGGACACCCCTGCAGGGATTTGAACTTTCGAAAGCCGTGCCCGCGGTTATGGGCAGATGGGAATTTGTTAATGTCCGGTTGTAGAATACCTGAAGTTGACCTTAATTAAAATGCATCAACCGCGTGTGTAACCGTGATGGTCTCTTTCCGGCGGAGACCGGGAAGTGAACACGGTGTTGGAGTTATGCTTGACGTAGGTTGTTCTAGGATCACTTCTTGATCATACTTTTATCGACCGTGCTTTGCCTTCTCTTCTCGCTCTCATTTGCGTATGTTAGCCGCCATATATGCTAGTCGCTTGCTGCAGCTCCACCTCATACCTTTACCTTACCCATAAGCTTAAATAGTCTTGATCGCGAGGGTGCGAGATTGCTAAGTCCCCATGGCTCACAGATACTTCCAAAACCAGTTTGCAGGTGCCGATGTTACCGTGCAGATGACGCAACCAAGCTCAGGGGGAGCTCGATGAAGATCTTGTCCTTTGTGTTGTTTCGTTCTAGTTGATCAGTAGTGGAGCCCAGTTGGGGTCGATCGGGGACCTTGTCGCATTTGGGGTTCTTCTTTTATTTTGGTTCAGTAGTCGGACCTTGAGTGTATTTGGATGATGTAATGCTTTATTCATGTATTTGTGTGAAGTGGCGATTGTAAGCCAACTATGTATCTCTTTCCCTTATGTATTACATGGGTTGTGTGAAGATTACCTCACTTGCGACATTGCTTTCAATGCGGTTATGCCTCTAAGTCGTGCTTCGACACGTGGGAGATATAGCCGCATCGAGGGAGTTACAATCTAGCTACTAACTATGGACCCGAAGGTCTGAGGTAAACTACTCACACTTCATTGCGGAGGCTATGATGATGTAGAAGCCCTCCGAGATGACGGCCCTCCTCCGGCGGAGCTCCGGAACAGGCCCCAAGATGGGATCTCGTGGATACAGAAAGTTGCGGCGGTGGAATTAGGTTTTTGGCTCTGTGTCTGTCCGTTTGGGGGTACGTAGGTATATATAGGAGGAAGAAGTACGTCGGTGGAGCATCGAGGGGCCCACGAGGCAGGGGGGCGCGCCCCCACCCTCGTGACCTCCTCTTTTGTTCCTTGGCGTAGGGTCCAAGTCTCCTAGATCACGTTCAGTGAGAAAATCACGTTCCCGAAGGTTTTATTCCGTTTGGACTCCGTTTGATATTCCGTTTCCTCAAAACACTAAAATAGGCAAAAACGACAATTCTGGGATGGGCCTCCGGTTAATAGGTTAGTCCCAAAAATAATATAAAAGTGGAAAATAAAGCCCAATATAGTCCAAAACAGTAGATAATATAGCATGAAGCAATCAAAAATTATAGATACGTTGGAGACGTATCAGGCATCCCCAAGCTTAATTCCTGCTCATCCTCGAGTAGGTAAATGATAAAAAAGAATTTTTGATGCAAAGTGCTACTTGGCATAATTTCAATGCAAATCTTCTTAATTGTGATATGAATATTCAGATTCGAAAGATTCAAGACAAAAGTTCATATTGACATAAAAATAATAATACTTCAAGCATACTAACAAAGCAATTATGTCTTCTCAAAATAACATGGCCAAAGAAAGTTATCCCTACAAAATCATATAGTCTGGTATGCTCTATCTTCACCGCACAAAATATTTAAATCATGCACAACCCCGATGACAAGCCAAGCAATTGTTTCATACTCTAACTTTTTCAAAACTTTTTCAATCTTCACGCAATACATGAGCGTGAGACATGGATATAGCACTATAGGTGGAATAGAATGGTGGTTGTGGAGAAGACAAAAAGGAGAAGATAGTCTCACATCAACTAGGCGTATCAACGGGCTATGGAGATGCCCATCAATAGATATCAATGTGAGTGAGTAGGGATTGCCATCCAACAGATGCACTAGAGCTATAAGTATATGAAAGCTCAAAAAGAAACCAAGTGGGTGTGCATCCAACTTGCTTGCTCATGAAGACCTAGGGCAATTTGAGGAAGCCCATCATTGGAATATACAAGCCAAGTTCTATAATGAAAGATTCCCACTAGTATATGAAAGTGATAACATGAGAGACTCTCTACTATGAAGATCATGGTGCTACTTTGAAGCACAAGTGTGGTAAAAGGGTAGTAACATTGTCCCTTCTCTCTTTTTCTCTCATTTTTTATATTTTTTTATTTGGGGCTTTTCTCTTTTTTATGGCCTCTTTTCTTTCTTTTTTTATTTGGCCTCTTTGGCCTCTTTTATTTTTCGTCTGGAGTCTCATCCCGACTTATGGGGGAATCATAGTCTCCATCATCCTTTCCTCACTTGGGACAATGCTCTAATAATGATGATCATCACACTTTTATTTTTCTTACAACTCAACAATTACAACTCGATACTTAGAACAAAATATGACTCTATATGAATGCCTCTGGCGGTGTACCGGGATATGCAATATGACAATGATAGAGTGTATCATAATAAACGGAACGGTGGAAAGTTGCATGGCAATATATCTCGGAATGGCTATGGAAATGCCATAATAGGTAGGTATGGTGGCTGTTTTGAGGAAGGGTATATGGTAGGTGTATGATACCGGCGAAAAGTGCGCGGTATTAGAGAGGCTAGCAAAGGTGGAAGGGTGAGAGTGCGTATAATCCATGGACTCAACATTAGTCATAAAGAACTCATATACTTATTGCAAAAATCTAGAAGTTATCAAAGCAAAGTATTACGCGCATGCTCCTAGGGGGATAGATTGGTAGGAAAAGACCATCGCTCGTCCCCGACCGCCACTCATAAGGAAGACAATCAATAAATAAATCATGCTCTGACTTCATCACATAACTGTTCACCATACGTGCATGCTACGAGAATCACAAACTTTAACACAAGTATTCTTTAAATTCACAACTACTCAAATAGCATGAATTTAATATTATTACCTCCATATCTCAAAACAATTATCATGCTTCAATCTTTTCTTAGTATTCAACACACTCAAAAGAAAGTTTCACAAATCTTGAATACCAAGCATATTATTATTAAGCAGATTACCATGCTATTAAGAGACTATCAAAATAATTTAAGTGAAGCATGAGAGATCAATAGTTTCTTTAAAACAAATCCACCACCGTGCTCTAAAAGATCTAAGTGAAGCACATAGAGCAAAATTATAACGCTCAAAAGATATAAGTGAAGCACATAGAGCAAAACTACATAGCTCAAAAGATATAAGTGAAGCACATAGAGTATTCTATCAAATTTTAATTCATGTATGGCTCTCTCAAAAGGTGTGTACAGCAAGGATGATTGTGGCACACTAAAACACAAAGACACAAATAATACAAGACGCTCCAAGCAAAACACATATCATGTTGGTGAATAAAAATATAGCTCCAAGTAAATTACCGATGGAAGTGGACGAAAGAGGGGATGCCTTCCGGGGCATCCCCAAGCTTCGACTTTTTGGTGTCCTTGGATTATATTGGGGGTGACATGGGCATCCCCAAGCTTAGGCTCTTGCCACTCCTTGTTCCATAATCCATCACAAGAATTCACCCAAAACTTGAAAAGTTCACAACACAAAACTTAAAGTAGAAAACTCGTGAGCTCCGTTAGCGAAAGAAAACAAAAGACCACTTAAAGGTACTGTAATGAACTCATTATTTATTTATATTGGTGTTAAACCTACTGTATTCCAACTTCTCTATGGATTATAAACTATTTTACTAGCCATAGATTCATCAAAATAAGCAAACAACACACGAAAAACAGAATCTGCCAAAAACAGAACAGTCTGTAGTAATCTGTAGCTAGCGCAAGATCTGGAACCCCAAAAATTCTAAAATAAATTGCTGGACGTGAGGAATTTATCTATTAATCATCTTCAAAAGTAATTAACTAAATATCAATGTTAAAATAAAAATGACAGCAGTTCTCGTGAGCGCTAAAGTTTCTGTTTTTTACAGCAAGTTCAACAAGACTTTCCCCAAGTCTTCCCAACGGTTCTACTTGGCACAAACACTAATTAAACACAAAAAACACAACCAAAACAAAGTCTAGGTAATTTATTTATTACTAAACAGGAGCAAAAAGTAAGGAATAAAAAAAATTTGGTTGCCTCCCAACAAGCGCTATCGTTTAACGCCCCTAGCTAGGCATAAAAGCGAGGATAGATCTAGGTATTGCCATCTTTGGTAGGCAATTCTTCAATGAGGCATCTATTTCCCTTAGGAATTTCTTTCTAGTGATTATCAAACTTTTAGGCACAAGATCGAAGAATTCATTTGTAGCAATTGGTTCCTTAATGATATCAAAAAGATTGGGATGAATACTTATAGATTTAAGATCCGCAGTTTTCTTAGATGATTCACCCTTATTTTTAGGAACATACATAAGTTTGGCAATTTTAGTAGGAGGACTTGGAGTATTCTTTACGGAAGAAAAATCGGTTCCCAAGTTTGTAATGATACCCTCAAGTTTATCAATTCTAATAGAATCCAAGTTCATCTTCTCATTAACTATGGGTTCTTTTTCCTTAATATTCTTCAAAGTCATTCCTACCTTAGATCCATATTGAGTAATTTGATTGTGGATCTTTTTATCTAGATTTTCAATTAATTCAATAGTAGCAATTTTATTTTCAATAATTTCAAGTCTTTGCATAACATGCTCCAAAGTTAACATGGTTCCATTAACCAAAAGAGGTGGTGAGCCAAATAAATTTAACATAGCATTATAAGAATCAAAAGTATGGCTACCCAAGAAGTTCCCTCCGGTAATGGTATCGAGGATATATCTATACCAAGGATTAACACCTACATAAAAATTGCAGACAAGAGTTAAGGTAGATTGCTTCCTGGTAGATCTATTTTGAGCATTGCAAATTCTATACCAAGCATCTTTTAGATTTTCTCGCTCCATTTAGAACTTCACTCTCGGGAGACAACAGAGAAGATATGAGACTAGCCATGACGACGAGCAAACAAGAGCAAGCGGGCAAAAAGAGGCAAATAGAGAGGGAGGATAGAGAGAGGGCGAATAAAATGACAAGGGTGAATTGGGGGGGAGAGGAAAACGAGAGGCAAATGGCAAATAATGTAATGCGAGAGATAGGGATTGTGATGGGTACTTGGTATGTTGACTTTTGCGTAGACTCCCCGGCAATGGCGCCAGAAATTCTTCTTGCTACCTCTTGAGCTTGCGTTGGATTTCCCCGAAGAGGAAAGGATGATGCAGCAGAGTAGCGTAAGTATTTCCCTCAGTTTTTGAGAACCAAGGTATCAATCCAGTAGGAGGCCATGCTCAAGTCCCTCGTACCTGCACAAAATGATAGCTACTCGCAACCAACGCGATTAGGGGTTGTCAATCCCTTCACGGTCACTTACGAGAGTGAGATTTGATAGATATAATATTTTTGGTATAAAGATGCAAAGTAAAAAGTAAAAGGTAAAGTAAAAGCAAAACAAGATTAAAGTGATGGAGATTGATATGATGAGAATAGACCCGGGGGCCATAGGTTTCACTAGTGGCTTCTGTCAAGAGCATAAGTATTCTACGGTGGGTGAACAAATTACTGTTGAGCAATTGACTGAATTGAGCATAGTTATGAGAATATCTAGGTATGATCATGTATATAGGCATCACGTCCGTGACAAGTATACCGAAACGATTCTGCATCTACTACTATTACTCCACTCATCGACCGCTATCCGCATGCATCTAGAGTATTAAGTTCATAAAACAGAGTAACGCCTTAAGCAAGATGACATGATGTAGAGAGATACATTCATGCAATATGAAATAAACCCCATCTTGTTATCCTCGATGGCAACGATACAATACGTGCCTTGCTGCCCCTTCTGTCACTGGGAAAGGACACCGCAAGATCGAACCCAAAGCTAAGCACTTCTCCCATGGCAAGAACTACCAATCTAGTTGGCCAAACCAAATGGATAATTCGAAGAGACTTGCAAAGATAACCAATCATACATAAAAGAATTCAGAGAAGATTCAAATATTATTCATAGATAGACTTGATCGTAAACCCACAATTCATCGATCTCAATAAACACACGCAAAAAGAAGATTACATAATAGATCTCCACAAGAGAGGGGGAGAACTTTGTATTGATATTCAAAGAGAGAGAAGAAGCCATCTAGCTACTAACTATGGACCCGAAGGTCTGAGGTAAACTACTCGCACTTCATCGGAGAGGCTATGATGATGTAGAAGCCCTCTATGATGACGGCCCTCCTCGGCGGAGCCCCGGAACAGGCCCCAAGATGGGATCTCGTGGATACAGAAAGTTGCGGCGGTGGAATTAGTTTTTTGGCTCCGTCTCTGTTCATTTGGGGGTACGTAGGTATATATAGGAGGAAGAAGTATGTCGGTGGAGCATCGAGGGGCCCACAAGGCAGGGGGGGCACACCCTAGGGGGGGCGCCCCCACCCTCGTGACCTCTTTTGTTCCTTGGCGTAGGGTCCAAGTCTCCTGGATCACGTTCGGTGAGAAAATCATGTTCCCGAAGGTTTTATTCTGTTTGGACTCCGTTTGATATTCCGTTTCTTCGAAACACTGAAATAGGCAAAAAACAACAATTCTGGGCTGGGCTTCCGGTATATAGGTTAGTCCCAAAAATAATATAAAAGTGGAAAATAAAGCCCAATATAGTCCAAAATAGTAGATAATATAGCATGGAGCAATGAAAAATTATAGATACGTTGGAGACGTATCACCACCCACCCTTCGCCATCCACCATGCTTTCTTCGTCTTTTCAACCAAGAGACTGGTTGGGTAGCCAGTATCTACTACTTTCCCTCGTTTCCTCTTAGAACCAAGTCCTAGATTCATGCTACAAATTTCTCACTTTCTTCCCTGTTTGAACCAACTCTTAGAGTCGACTGTATGAACTAGCTTTACCTCCAATAATAGTAAAAGTCTAGGTGACTTTGGAACAGCGGACGGAAGTAGAAAAAGATCCACATGAAGCCAAGTGGGGAGCTGGGGCAGTAGAGCAAGGCGGGTTTTGAAGGAATATATACCCCAGGGTCGTCGGCATGTGGCAAAGACGGCGTCGGGAGGCCGCATCTTGGCCACAATATCGCAGGGAGGAAGAAGGGGTCGGAGGCCCTCCCGAGATGGCGCTCTCTCGGAGAGATTGGCCCGGCCGCCGATCGGGACGCACAGGTCGTTGGTCTCCTCGCTCGCCGCCGACAACATCGTGAACGATGCACCTACACCCCTGCCCCGGTCGAGGTTGTCCGGCCGGATTTGTGACCATCCGTGAGCTGAGAGAAGGTGTGGCCACCTATGTCTTGCTTAGATCTGGAGAGCATGAGAGAGTAAACGAGAGGAACCCTAGTAAAGCAAGCGCTAAGGCTCCTGCTTATATATATAGTGGAGTGATTTTGCTGTACCGGCTTAAAAAAATGCGCTCCTACATGTACCCGCGAGTGGGTGTGAGAGAACTAGTACGTGCGTGCACCGCTTATCTTCGTGAGAGTACAATATACTATGCCCAAAGAACGTTCTCCACAAGAGTAATAGTATAAGTGTGTGACGTGTGAGCTAAAATAAAATGTGCGTGACGTCATTTGTTTTTTAGAAGTTCTGCGGGTAGGGTGTGAAGAGCACATATGTGTGTGACGTCTACCTGCAGATAGATGGTGGGTGCGAGAGGACTCGGGAGAGTCGTGACTCGTGAGGGTGCGTGTGCGTGAGAGAGAGGGGGGCACGTATCAATGCAATGCATGTGTCCATAAATCATTATCCGACAAACATTCGCCACAAGCCTTTTCCTGACGAAAGCTGTAAGAACCGTTAGATCGGCATCCGACAATGTCAATTTTGCCATGTCATTTAACAGAGTAGCCACTCCTCCTACACACAAATCTTCCACGTGAGTGTTAGCAACTGCCGTATGCTCCCTCCATTCCAAAATGCAGTGCATATAGCTTTATTGAAAATTCGAACCTCGCAAACTTTTACCAAGTTTTCGTGTACCAAATTGCACATGTAGAATACCTTGTATATATCATTTCATTCATATTCGAGAGGTAACTATGAAGATGGGGGAGGAGTCTACAAAGAAAGACCATCGTATCACCTGCAGCAATTTCAACCATCCTTTGGTGTGGAGGAATATCATAGGAACTCTATATGATATGATTTTTATAGGATTTTTTTCCTTTAGAGCCAATTGGTTCATACGAATAGATTCATATACTCCACATTTCAAACGAAATAAACATGATATCATTTCTATAGCTTTAGAGCCACTTGGTTCATATGAATGGATTCCTATACTCCCATAATTTCAAAGGAAAATAAACATTAGCGTATATTCAATAGAAAAGTTCCTATGATATGAACCAAATTACATCTCTTTTCTAATCCCTCCTCATAGGAATTGAGATACATGTCATCTCTAGATTCAACAGAAAAGTTCCTACGATGTGAACCAAATGACATCTCTTTTCCAATCCCTACTCATAGGAATTGAGATACTCCATGTCATCTCTTTCCCTACAACTTCCATGTATACATCTTCTATTCCTAAATAGCTAGTACAACCCACTAGTAGCTTTTTTCCAAGACATGCAACTATGGCACAAGAACTATATAGTGTGCGAATAACTTTGAAAGATGGTCGCTGGATGAAGCTAATCCGACAGTGCAGAGATGGCAAATCCGAGCACTACTGGCCGTTGGATATCATCAACATTCCACCAGATCTGCCACATGTACAATTTAGAAGACTCCATGGTTGAACTTAAGCATAATGCACAAACCTCAAAACACAAGCACTTCTCCTTTGTTCTAGAATCTTCCATATCATAATTGATTTTTTCTCTAAATGAATTGCCATTATTTGTTTTTTACTTTATGCTTTACAATGCACAACCCCATGAATCTTAACATTTTTTATAAAACTAATTGATTTTGAATG
Source organism: Triticum urartu (assembly GCF_003073215.2). Lineage (NCBI taxonomy): Eukaryota > Viridiplantae > Streptophyta > Magnoliopsida > Poales > Poaceae > Triticum > Triticum urartu. Next base: position 485,876,928 of record NC_053023.1, on the reverse strand, counting down.
AGATGAACTATGAGAACTAAACGAACATCTACATCATGCATATATGACTCAAAGCTTTACATGCTATAGTGTGTATTTATTCATAATTTGGTTTCAAAATCTCACGCGTTCAATGCATGTGTACCTTACTAGTTTTGAGTAGAGTAGAAAATTTCATGTGGCCCTGGGTATATCAAAATGCAGGGCCCATGTATCATTGCCTTTCGGTCGAACCTAGGTCCACAATTTTTTGTACGCACTATATCTCCATTGGTCCCCGAACCCAAAATGTTGCCTCGTTCCCCTAAAACCAAGTGGCCCACACATATTTAAGGCATCGACTCGAACTCAATCCCTCTCCCATTTACTACGACGTGGCCCCGCACGCCGTAGTAGTACTCCTACAAACTCTACCACCGCACGCATCATCGGTTTTATTCAAGAGGACGAGGGAGAAGCCAATTTGTAGTGGAGGCGCTTTAAAAAAATGATCTGTAGTGAAGACCCCTACCCTAGGGTGCCTTAGGTAGCTGCCGCATGCATCATTGGTTTTCTCTTTTCTTTATGCTCTTGCGCCCTAGAGTGAAATGATGGTTGCTTCGTCCGTCCAACTTAATGCAGGAAAGGTGGGGCTTTGTGATTTGACCCCTCATCGCTCATTTTCTACTACTGTGGCGCTACTACCGGGGTGCCTCCATTTCCAACCGCTGCTCTGAACTATAATTTGGTGCATCGCACGTGGAACAAGATGGTGGATGAGCCACATGTCGGCCAAAGGGGTCCTGTTAAGTGTGTCGCCATTTCGTGTGCGGACTGACCCTGCTTGAGTTGCTACGCCAACACGACAGGTGCAACCTACCACTTGGTTTTGCTCCTTGGTGAATCCCGACTATATTGATCTAAAAAGATACGTACTGAACTACCCTCTCCATCTCGTTTTTAGGTGTCTCGGTTTATAGGGCGTGCACGTAGTTCTAGGTCATCCATTTGACTAACTAAATATGAGTTACTATGTCACAAAAAGTATATCATTGGATTATTAAGCGGATGTAGTTTCTAAACATATACTGTTCATCACATATATAGCCAGTTAAATTCTCAACCTAGAACGACGTGCATGCCATGTAAACCGATACGGAGGAAGTATAGTAGTAAAAATGAGGTGATTTTATCGAGCGGTCGGTGGGGGAGCATGGCCTATCATGTGGTCCCACGTGTCATGATGTACCAAGGTGATGCGCGTGTCCCTCTTGAGGCAGAAGCAATACTATGTGGTTTGAGATGATGGCGAACCGAAGTGTGCAATAATGGTTGCTTCGTCCATCTAGGAAGGTGCGGCATTGTGATTTGACGTCTCATTGCTCATTACTACTACTACTGGGGCGGTACGACTGGGGTGCGTCCCCCTGCTATTCAGCACTGTTATTTGGTGCTTGACACGTCGACCGGGTTGCTATATGTCCCACATGTCAGCGATAGGAAGTACATAATTCATGAAAGCGAGCGTCGATGGAGGAGTACAAGACACGGCTTGGTTTTGTGTTGCTTCGCGCAATCCATCGATACAAACCCGGAGTAAAAAAGGCAAGGGCGGGTCTTTTCCCGTGCGACAGGCAGGGGAGTTGGCATAGTCTGTTCGAGGCAAGGAGGCAGGAAGGGAAACAAGCAAATGAAGGTTGAGCGACTTAGTTTTGGGAAAATCTGATTTTACGGAGTACGTACCCACTAGGGTTTATAGGGCTCATCTAAAAAACATTCGCTTTTCCGTTTTATAAGTCCCAATTCTACTACTAGTAGTAGTACCATCACATGTTGGATTTCGAGGTGCGTTAGATCACCCGATGCAAGAAGTGTCAAGAGAAAACTCACCAATGCATGTAGAAGTTCATGGAAATTTAGTGGTCATTCATGCATTCGTTCTAATTAATGCCTCGGTAAACATAACTTCTTGAGAAAATCGAGCGTACTAATTACTTGTGCAAACTAGGAGTACGAAATTAATTCGACCACTCATCGTCTACCTTGGTTGGAGAGATTTTGAAATTGAGCCATAAACTGGAAAGGAGGGAGTAGTAACTTTTGTCTCGATTACTATTTGTGGCCTTGTATAGATGCAAAATGTATTTTTTTTATAGTGGCCTTGTATAAGTAAATGGAGGGAGTACTAAAGGACATATATTCCAAACAATATGATAATCTCTCTAACCAAGGTAGTAGGGACGAGGAGTAAACAGAGGGAGTAGTAAAATTTTCTCCTCGTCCTACGAGCCACCGCGCGCGTGGGCGAGGGAGCGGGCGTAAGGCGTACAGTACTACTACTAGTAAGCAAGCTTCACCTCATCTTGCGAGCCACCGCGCCCGTGGGCGGGGGTGACGGCGTACTAAGCAAGCTTCTCCTCGTTCTGCGAGTTGACGGGACACATCAAAAGTACTCTAGTGTATAGAGCCTTGCCTCTAAGGTAGGCCCCACTTGGTTTGCCTCTTTTTTAACATAACGCGTCAAGTTGCAATTTGTTTGTTCACCCGTGGTAGACGATCCTCTCTCCACCAAGTGAACAACCAATACACGGTCAAATTACCACGTGGGCTGACTTTTCGTACAGAAATGAGCTCCACCGTGTACCCGCGCAGGTGTGGTTGGAAAAGAGACGGGAGTACGTGCGCCGTGTGTGCACCTCTTCTCTTCGTGCACGTCCCCCACCTACGTGGGTGTGTGTGAGAGATACAAACCTAGACAAATGGCTTGTGCGGAATAACTACTCTTCGTAAGCCATTGTAAGAGTGGACAAAATGGTGAAGGAGGAGATAGGGGAGCTGCAGAGGTGTGCGATTCTTGGCCGGTGTTTGGCCTCGTTTAAATAGGAGATTAAATAGACAGCGGACGGGAGGAGCTCGGCAGGTGTTGCATTTAATGGCGGCCTGGTCATGAACGGACGTGTGTCCAGAGTGGATTTCTTGGCTTCCACACGGGCGGGTTTCATGGAGGCGTTTGAATGCGGCAAGGAGGCGTGTTCAGCCGGGCGTGCAGCGAGTGGCGCTCTCGACTCTGACGTAGGACACCACGCCATTCTTCCACTGATGTGTGGGCTCTTTGGGTACATGGCCTGCATGTCAGTGACCCAAGGCAGGCAGCGCACAGCAGAGGAACCTTTGGTGGGCCAGGGCGGTCAGAAGCGGGCATTTCATAAACCGATAATTGTTCATTGAGTGTGACGTCATCCTTTTCATGTAGATAATCCTAGTATGTTGATAGCCCGTTCAATACGTTGTGATTCATAAAGACCGTTGCAAACATCAATGTTCTGGTTATCACAAATAAGATTGATTAATACCCGCAACAATCCATGTCCTTAACAAAGGGTGCATGCACATATAGGTTGAGCGTGTGTCTTGCGCCGTGTGTTGTGTGCATGCAGGCGTGCGAGTGTTGCGTGTGTGCAAGGGTACGTTTCAGTGTTGCATGCATGTGTGCGTACGTGTGTGTGTTTGTGAGTGCATGTGTACGTGTCAGCGTTGCACGCCTGCATGCGTGCGTGTCTTGCGTGCGTGCATGTGTACGTGCGGGGTGAGGCTACACGTCAGTCGACTGACTTTTTCATCTCTAGTCATTAGATTTTCCAGCCGTTGGATATGAAATTAAGGGCCTGCAATTTATCATCAAACTCCCCCCTGAGTCGCCAGCCACCACCGGCTGAACCGCCGGCCCCCGCCGCCACGCCGCCCCGCCCGCCCCGAAACCACTCCCCACCGCCGGTCCGCCACCGCACCGGCCATCCCTCTAGGCCCCTCCCCCGCGTCGAGCTTTTTCTTTGGCGATCCCCACCCCACCGCCCAATCAACGCGCCCTCCATCGCCGGCGACTGCCAACCAGAGGTCTCACGACTTCGAGTACCCACCGACCACTAATTTATTACCATTTCCATCCTTCATATATGCGCTGACGGGTGGGCCCTATGGTAATGTGCGCTGCTGAATGTGGACCGTTTGACTGGTCAATTGATCGTGTCATCAACAGATTACAGAGCTGTATGGTGAGCCAGTGACCATATGATCACCCTAAAATGTATTTTATTAACACAATACAGACTCAAACTACCATTTCTTTCTTTCATATACAGGCTGACAGGTGGGCCCCATGGTTACGCGCCCCGATGGTGCAACACTAGTTGCGCCATGTGAAACGTTTGATTGGTCAATTGATTGTGTCATCAACAAAATACGGAGTTGTACGGGTGAGCCAGTGACCGTATAATCATGACATGTATTTTTTAACACGGTACAGACGCAAGGTCTCATATATACGTGCAAGCACTCACCGCTATAAGCGCACACACGCAGACCCTAACCCTATGAGCACCTTCGAGAGAGTGAGCCAGCATATGATATTGAGATTTTACGAAGTCACCATAGGTGCCTCGTAGTCGAGTGGAACGCCTCCTCCCACTGAACGCACATCGCCGGAAAATACTGAAATTAACCCAGGATAAATGCGAGCACCGAGACTTTAACCCTGGTGGGCTCGAGAAACCACTGTCCTCATAACCATCCAACCACATGTTGGTTAGCATGACAAAATGTATGTGGTGACCGTGATGAGCTTATTCTGAAGTCCAGTGACCATATCGTGCTTTCGCTTCAAATACAATGACCATAAGTGTCGTCAACAAAATACGGAGCACGCATCAAATGCAAAGTCCGTCAGTGTCATCAAGAAAATACGGAGACGTATCGTGAGCTAGATACCGTATGATCACCATGAGAATGTATACAGTGACCATAATGAGCATATTCTGAAGTCCAGTGACCGTAATGATAGCATAAGTATTACGGTGGGTGAACGAATTACTGTCGAGCAATTGATAGGAAAGCAAATAATTATGAGAATATCTAGGCATGATCATGTATATAGGCATCACGTCCGTGACAAGTAGACCGACTCCTGCCTGCATCTACTACTATTACTCCACACATCGACCGCTATCCAGCATGCATCTAGAGTATTAAGTTCATAAGAACAGAGTAATGCCTTAGGTAAGATGACATGATGTAGAGGGATAAACTCAAGCAATATGATATAAACCCCATCTTTTTATCCTTGATGGCAACAATACAATACGTGTCGTTTCCCTTTCTGTCACTGGGATCGAGCACCGCAATATTGAACCCAAAGCTAAGCACTTCTCCCATTGCAAGAAAGATCAATCTAGTAGCCAAACCAAACTGATAATTCGAAGAGACTTGCAAAGATAACCAATCATGCATAAAAGATTTCAGAGAAGAATCAAATATTGTTCATAGATAGACTTGATCATAAATAGACTTGATCATAAATCCACAATTCATCGGATCTCGACAAACACACCGCAAAAATAGTTACATCGAATAGACATCCAAGAAGATCGAGGAGAACTTTGTATTGAGATCCAAAGAGAGAGAAGAAGCCATCTAGCTACTAGCTATGGACCCGAAGGTCTGAAGTAAACTACTCACACATCATCGAAGGGGCCATGGAGTTGATGTAGAGGCCCTCCGTGATCAATGCCCCCTTCGGCGGAGCTCCAGAAAAGGCCCCAAGATGGGATCTCTTGGGTACAGAAGCTTGTGACGGTGGAAATAGGGTTTCGTGGTGCTCCTGAATGTTTTTAGGGTATGTGAACATATATAAGAGGAAGAAGTAGGTCGGTTGAGCCACGAGGGGCCCACGAGGGGGGAGGGCGCGCCCAGGGGGTAGGCGCACCCCCTGCCTCGTGGCCTCCTTGTTGGTTGCTTGACATCCACTCCAAGTCCTCTCGATCATGTTTGTTCCAAAAATCACGCTCCCGAAGGTTTCATTCCGTTTGGACTCTGTTTGATATCCCTTTTCTACGAAACACTGAAATAGGCAAAAAAAACAACAATTTGCACTGGGCCTTGGGTTAATAGGTTAGTCCCAAAAATAATTTAAAAGTGTAAAATAAAGACCATTAACATCTAAAACAAATAATATAATAGCATGGAACAATAAAAAATTATAGATACGTTGGAGACGTATCAAGCTGCCACGCACCCAGCGAGTTTTTGGACCTGTTTAAGGTCCGTTGGTGTGGCCAATTGTGACAAGGCTCGGATTTTGGCTAGATTTGCTTCAATTCCTCTTTTGGAAACGATGAAGCCCAGCAACTTTCCAGCAAAAACGCCGAAAACACACTTTTCCGGATTGAGCTTGATGTCATATGTACGGAGGTTGTCGAATGTGAGACGTAAATTGTCTATTAGTGAGTCGACGTGCCTAGTTTTAATGACGATGCCGTCCACGTATGCTTCAACTGTCTTGCCGATCTGTTTCTCCAGGCATGTTTGAATCATGCATTGGTAGGTGGCCCCGACGTTTTTGAGCCCGAAGGGCATGGTGTTGAAGCAGAATAGCCCGTATGGGGCAATGAATGCCGTTGCAGCTTGATCGGACTCCTTCATTTTGATTTGATGGTATCTATAATATGCGTCGAGGAAGCATAGCGAATCGTGTCCTGCGATGGCATCGATAATCTGGTCGATGCGAGGGAGGGGGAAGGGATCCTTAGGGCATGCCTTATTGAGGTCTTTGAAATCAACGCACAGGCGCCAGGATTTATCCTTTTTTGGTACCATCACCAAGTTTGCTAGCCCGTCCGGGTGTTTTATTTCTCTAATGAATCCGGCCTCTATTAACTTGGCTAGCTCCTCCCCCATCGCTTGACGTTTGGGTTTGGAAAAACGCCGCAGTCTTTGTTTGACCGGTTTATACCCCTTCAATATGTTGAGGCTGTGTTTGGCCAATCTGCGTGGGATTCCTGGCATATTAGAAGGATGCCATGCAAATATATCCCAATTTTCGCGCAAAAATTCTTGTAGCACGGTGTCGACCGTTGGGTCTAATTGTGCCCCGATAGATGCTGTTTTCTTGGGGTCCGTTGGATGGACTTGGAATTTGACTATTTCTTCTGCTGGTTTGAAGGAGGTGGATTTGGGTCGTTTGTCCAAGATTACGTCGTCCTTATCCACTATGGAGCGTAATGCGGTTAATTCTTTGGCCACGAGGGCTTCGGATAATGACTCAAGGGACAGTGATGCGGTTTTGTTTTTCGACGCGGAGTGCTATGTCCGGATCACTAGCAAGAGTGATTATGCCATTGGGCCCCGGCATCTTGAGCTTCATATACCCATAGTGAGGTATAGCCTGGAAGCGTGTGAATGCATCTCGCCCCAATAGGACGTGATATCCGATGTTGAAAGGGGCCACTTGGAAGGTTAGTTCTTCGGTCCGATAGTTCTCCGGTGTGCCGAATACCACGTCGAGGGTGATTTTTCCCGTGCATCGCACGTCCCGACTAGGAATAATTCCCCGGAAGGTCGTGCTACTTTGCTTGATGTGGCTCCTGTCTATTTCCATTTTACTGAGTGTGTCCTCGTAAATGAGGTTTAGTCCGCTGCCGCCGTCCATGAGAACCTTGGTGAGCCAAAAGCCGTCCACGATCAGACTAAGGACCAAGGCGGCTGGTGCCCGGATTGTCCTGACTTTTGGTTCGTCATTGGCATTGAAAGTTATGGCCGTGTCATTCCAAGGGTTTGTTGCTGCGATTTGGCAGACTTCGGCCAGGTCGCGGAGTGCCCTTTTACGCTTATTGTTTGAAGCAAAAGTCTCAAAGACCATCAGTACTTTGGGGTCATCGTCTTCTGGAGGATATTGCTCTGGGTTATTTTTTGTGAGGATATCCTCGCCACTCTTGGCCACCTGCCGGAGTATCCAACATGCTCTAAGGCTGTGAGTTGATATAGTGTCCGGTGTTGTGTGTAGCTTGCATGGTCCATCGATCCATCCCTCCAGAACCGTTCCGCATCTCGTAATGGGCTTGTACTTCTTTGTCATTGGGCCGGCGTGCCACTAGGGCGCATCCTTTTCACCTGAACGAGGGATTGGGTGGAAACTGGCGGTTCCCAGTAGGCTGCATGAGTTTTCCAGGCGCTTTCCATTGTGTCGTACTTGTATACTATGGTTGCCAAGTCTGCGAAGCATGATATGCGATGACGGTTGATGGAGTTGAGGATTCCTTCATTCGTGCAATTGCTGCGAAACGCTGTGATCGCGTCTTCGTCGTCGCAATCTTCAATCTTATCTTTGGCAAGGAGGAATCTGGCCCAGAAGTGGTGGGCCGTTTCCATATACTACTTTCGTATGCCCCTGAGAGTGCTTATGTCTGGGTGGGTGGGTGGATTGAAGTCCAAACCCTGACCCAAATTGGGATCCGGAGTTTGGAGAATCTCCGGATTTTGTAGATTGGGCTCCGGGATGTCAGCTGGTTTTTTCGGCTTGTCATCCGATTCTGTGTTCGGAGGACAGTACATGTCTTTCTACGGGTAGGTATCTGACTCTTCAAGTTCGGAGATCCGAACGTAGTTTGTCCTTAGTGTAGAGGAAGAGTTGTCGTCTTGCTCCTCTACTACCGCTACTTGATGGGTGATCGGTGGAGTTCTAATTTCTCTCTGGTCGGGTTTAAGCCCAATCCGATCATAGTCCGTGGCGACCCTTGATACGTCTCCAATGTATCTATAATTTTTATTTCTCCATGCTATATTATCTACTGTTTTGGACTATATTGGGCTTTATTTTCCACTTTTATATTATTTTTGGGACTAACCTATTAACCGGAGGCCCAGCCCAGAATTGCTGTTTTTTTGCCTATTTCAGTGTTTCGGAGAAACAGAATATCAAACGGAGCCCAAACAGAATGAAACCTTCGGAAATGTGATTTTCTCATCAGATAAGATCCAGGAGACTTGGACCCTCTGTCAAGAAAGCCACGAGGCGGTCACAAGGGTGGAGGGCGCCCCCCTAGGGCGCGCCCGCTGCCTCGTGGGCCCCTTGAAGCTCCACCGACGTACTCCTTCCTCCTATATATACCTACGTACCCCCAAACGATCGGGGACAGAGCCAAAAACCTAATTCCACCGCCGCAACTTTCTGTATCCACGAGGTCCCATCTTGGGGCCTGTTCCGGAGCTCCGCCGGAAGGGGCATCGATCACGGAGAGCTTCTACATCATCATCCAAGCCCCTCCGATGAAGTGTGAGTAGTTTACTTCAGACCTACGGGTCCATAGTTAGTAGCTAGATGGCTTCTTCTCTCTTTTTGGATCTCAATGCAATGTTCTCCCCCTCTCTTTTGGAGATCTATTCGATGTAATCTTCTTTTTGAGGTGTGTTTGTTGAGACGTTGAATTGTGGGTTTATGATCAAGTCTATCTATGAATAATATTTGAATCTTCTCTGAATTCTTTTATGTATGATTGGTTATCTTTGCAAGTCTCTTCGAATTATCAGTTTGGTTTGGCCTACTAGATTGGTTGTTCTTGCCATGGGAGAAGTGCTTAGCTTTGGGTTCGATCTTGCGGTGTCCTTTCCCAGTGACAGAAGGGGCAGCAAGGCACGTATTGTATTGTTGCCATCGAGGATAACAAGATGGTTTTTTTATCATATTGCATGAAACTATCCCTCTACATCATGTCATCTTGTTTAAGGCGTTACTCTGTTTTTAACTTAATACTCTAGATGAATGCTGGATAGCGGTCGATGAGTGGAGTAATAGTAGTAGATGCAGGAAGGAGTCGGTCTACTTGTCTCAGACGTGATGCCTATATACATGATCATACCTAGATATTCTCATAACTATGCTCAATTCTGTCAATTGCTCAACAGTAATTTGTTCACCCACCGTAGAATACTTATGCTCTTGAGAGAAGCCACTAGTGAAACCTATGGCCCCCGGGTCTCTTTCTCATCATATCAATCTCCATCACTTTATTATTGCTTTGCTTTTTTACTTTGCCTTTTACTTTTCACTTTGCATCTCTATACCAAAAATACCAAAAATATTATTTATCATCTCTATCAGATCTCACTTTCGTAAGTGACCGTGAAGGGATTGACAACCCCTAGGCGCGTTGGTTGCTTTGAGTTATTGTTTTTGTGTAGGTACGAGGGACTCGCGCGTAGCCTCCTTCTGGATTGATACCTTGGTTCTCAAAAACTGAGAGAAATACTTACGCTACTTTGCTGCATCATCCTCTCCTCTTCGGGGAAATCCAACGCAGTGCTCAAGAGGTAGCAAGAAGAATTTCTGGCGCCGTTGCCGGGGAGTCTACGCAAAAATCAACATACCAAGTACCCATCACAATCCATATCTCTCGCATTACATTATTTGCCATTTGCCTCTCGTTTTCCTCTCCCCCACTTCACCCTGGCCGTTTTATTCGCCCTCTCTCTGTCCTTCCTCCCTCTCTATTTGCATATTTTTGCCCGTTTGCTTTTTGTTTGCTCGTGTGTTGGATTGCTTGTTTGTCGCGATGGATCAAGATAATACTAAATTGTGTGACTTCACCAATACCAACAATAATGATTTCCTTAGCACTCCGATTGCTCCTCTTACCGATGCTGAATCTTGTGAAATTAATGCTGCTTTGCTGAATCTTGTCATGAAAGATTCGTTTTCCGGCCTTCCTAGTGAAGATGCCGCTACCCATCTTAATAGCTTCGTTGATTTGTGTGACATGCAAAATAAGAAAGATGTCGATAATGATATTGTTAAATTGAAGCTATTTCCTTTTTCTCTTAGAGATCGTGCTAAAGCTTGGTTTTCATCTTTGCCTAAAAATAGTATTGATTCATGGAACAAGTGCAAAGATGCTTTTATCTCTAAGTATTTTCCTCCCGCTAAGATCATCTATCTTAGAAACGATATTATGAATTTTAAGCAACTTGATCATGAACATGTTGCACAAGCTTGGGAGAGAATGAAATTAATGATACATAATTGCCCTACTCATGGTTTGAATTTTTGGATGATTATACAAATTTTTTATGCCAGATTGAATTTTGCTTCTAGAAATCTTTTAGATTCGGCTGCGGGAGGCACTTTTATGGAAATCACTTTAGGAGATGCTACTAAACTCCTAGATAATATTATGGTTAATTATTCTCAATGGCATACTGAAAGATCTACTAATAAAAAGGTGCATGCGATAGAAGAAATTAATATTTTGAGTGGAAAGATGGATGAACTTATGAAATTATTTGCTAATAAGAGTGTTTCTTCTGATCCTAATGATATGCCCTTGTCTACTTTGATTGAGAATAATAATGAATCTATGGATGTGAATTTTGTTGGTAGGAATAATTTTGGTAACAACGCGTATAGAGGAAATTTCAATCCTAGGCCTTATCCTAGTAATCCCTCTAATAATTATGGTAATTCCTACAACAATTCTTATGGAAATTATAATAAGATGCCCTCTGATTTTGAATCTAATATTAAAGAATTTATTTCTTCGCACAAGAATTTTAATGCTATGATTGAAGAAAATTGCTTAAGATTGATGATTTGGCTAGGAACGTTGATAGAATTTCTCTTGATGTTGATTCTCTAAAGCTTAGATCTATTCCTCCTAAGCATGATATCAATGAGTCTCTCAAATCCATGAGAATTTCCATTGATGAGTGCAAGGAAAGAACCGCTAGGACGCGTGCTATGAAAGATGCCTTTATTAAAGCGTGTTCTACTAGTTCCTATGAAAATAATGATGAAGATCTAAAAGTTATTGATGTTTCCCCTATTAAATCTTTGTTTTGCAATATTAATCTTGATAATTATGGGACTGAATATGATCCACCTTTACCTAGAAGGTGTTCTAAAAATTCGGAGTATTTAGATCTTGATGATGAAATTGATAAAAGTGGGATTAAAAGAAATAAAACCCTAGATGATGCTAAACCCACTATATTGGATTTCAAGGAATTTAATTATGAAAATTGCTCTTTAATTGATTGTATTTCCTTGTTGCAATCCATGCTAAAATCTCCTCATGCTTATAGCCAAAATAAAGCCTTTACCGAACATATCGTTGATGCCTTGATGCAATCTTATGAAGAAAAACTTGAGTTGAAAGTTTCTATCCCTAGAAAAATTTATGATGAGTGGGAACCTACTATTAAAATTAAAATTAAAGATTATGAGTTTTATGCTTTGTGTGATTTGGCTGCTAGTGTCTCTACTATTCCCAAAACTTTGTGTGATTTGCTAGATTTCCGTGATTTTGATGATTGCTCTCTAAACTTGCATCTTGCGGATTCCACTATTAAGACACCTATGGGAAGAATTAATGACGTTCTTATTGTTGCAAATAGGAATTATGTGCCCGTAGAGTTTATCGTTCTTGATATAGATTGCAATCCTTCTTGCCCTATTATTCTCGGTAGACCTTTCCTTAGAACGGTTGGTGCAATTATTGATATGAAGGAAGGGAATATTAGATTTAAATATCCATTAAAAAAGGGCATGGAACACTTCCCTAGAAAGAAAATAAAATTACCATATGAATCTATCATGAGAGCCACTTATGGATTGCCTACCAAAGATGGCAATACCTAGATCTATTCTTGCTTGTTATGCCTAGCTAGGGGCGTTAAACGATAGCGCTTGTTGGGAGGCAAGCCAATTTTATTTTTATTCCTTGCTCTTTGCTCCTGTTTAGTAATAAATAATTTATCTAGCCTCTGTTTTGGTTGTGTTTTTTGTGTTTAATTAGTGTTTGTGCCAAGTAGAACCGTTGGGAAGACTTGGGGAAAGTCTTGTTGAACTTGCTGTAAAAAACAGAAACTTTAGCGCTCACGAGAACTGCTGTCCTTTTTATTTTAACATTGATATTTAGTTAATTACTTTTTAAGATGATTAATAGATAAATTTCTCACGTCCAGCAATTTATTTTAGAATTTTTGGGGTTCCAGATCTTGCGCTAGCTACAGATTACTACAGACTGTTCTGTTTTTGATAGATTCTGTTTTTCGTGTGTTGTTTGCTTATTTTGATGAATCTATGGCTAGTAAAATAGTTTATAATCCATAGAGAAGTTGGAATACAGTAGGTTTAACACCAATATAAATAAAGAATGAGTTCATTACAGTACCTTGAAGTGGTCTTTTGTTTTTTTTCGCTAACGGAGCTCACGAGATTTTCTACTTTAAGTTTTGTGTTGTGAAGTTTTCAAGTTTTGGGTAAAGATTTGATGTATTATGAAATAAGGAGTGGCAAGAGCCTAAGCTTGGGGATGACCATGGAACCCCCAAGATAATCTAAGGACACCTAAAAGCCAAAGCTTGGGGATGCCCCGGAAGGCATCCCCGCTTTCGTCTACTTCTATCGGTAACTTTACTTGGAGCTATATTTTTATTCACCACATGATATGTGTTTTGCTTGGAGCGTCTTTTATGATTTGAGTCTTTGCTTGTTAGTCTACCACAATCATCCTTCCTGTACACACCTTTTGAGAGAGCCATACATGATTTGGAATTTGATAGAATACTCTATGTGCTTCACTTATATCTTTTGAGCTTTATAGTTTTGCTCTAGTGCTTCACTTATATCTTTAGAGCACGGTGGTGGATTTGTTTTATAGAAACTATTGATCTCTCATGCTTCACTTAGATTATTTTGAGAGTCTTAATAGCATGGTAATTTTCTTAAAATCCTAATATGCTTGGTATGCAAGATTAATAATAAAACTTTCTTATGAGTGTGTTGAATACTAAGAAAAGTTTGATGCTTGATGATTGTTTTGAGATATGGAGGTAATAATATCAAAGTCATGCTAGTTGAGTAGTTGTAAAATTGAGAAATACTTGTGTTGAATTTTGCAAGTCCCGTAGCATGCACGTATGGTAAACGTTATGCAACAAATTTGAAACATAAGGTGTTATTTGATTGTCCTCCTTATGAGTGGCGGTCGGGGACGAGCGATGGTCTTTTCCTACCAATCTATCCCCCTAGGAGCATGCGCGTAGTACCGAGGTTTTTGATGACTTGTAGATTTTTGCAATAAGTATGTGAGTTCTTTATGACTAATGTTGAGTCCATGGATTATACGCACTCTCACCCTTCCATCCTTGCTAGCCTCTTCGGTACCGTGCATTGCCCTTTCTCACATTGAGAGTTGGCGCAAACTTCGCCAGTGCATCCAAACCCCGTGATATGATACACTCTTTCACACATAAACCTCCTTATATCTTCCTCAAAACAGCCACCATACCTACCTATTATGGCATTTCCATAGCCATTCTGAGATATATTGCCATGCAACTTTCCATCATTTCGTTCATCATGACACATTCATCATTGTCATATTGCTTAGCATGATCATGTAGTTGACATAGTATTTGTGGCAAAGCCACCGTTCATAATTCTTTCATACATGTCACTCTTGGTTCATTGCATATCCCGGTACACCGCCGTAGGCATTCATATAGAGTCGTCTTTGTTCTAGTATCGAGTTGTAATCATTGAGTTGTAAACAAATAGAAGTGTGATGATCATCATTATTAGAGCATTGTCCCAAGTGAGGAATAAAAAAAGAAAGGCCAAAAAAAAGAGAAGGCCCAAAAAAGGGAGAAAGGTCATAAAAAAAAGAAAAGGCCCAAAAAATGAGAGAAAAAGAGAGAAGGGACAATGTTACTATCCTTTTACCACACTTGTGCTTCAAAGTAGCACCATGATCTTTATAGTAGAGAGTCTCTCATGTTATCACTTTCATATACTAGTGGGAATTTTTCATTATAGAACTTGGCTTGTATATTCCAACAATGGGCCTCCTCAAGTGCCCCAGGTCTTCGTGAGCAAGCAAGTTGGATGCACACCCACTAGTTTCTTTTGTTGAGCTTTCATACATTTATAGCTCTAGTGCATCCGTTGCATGGCAATCCCTACTCCTTGCATTAACATCAATCGGTGGGCACCTCCATAGCCCATTGATTAGCCTCGTTGATGTGAGACTTTCTTCTTTTTTGTCTTCTCCACATAACCCCCCTCATTATATTCTATTCCACCCATAGTGCTATGTCCATGGCTCGCGCTCATATATTGCGTCAAAATTTATAGGTTTGAGATTACTAAAGTATGAAACAATTGCTTGGTTTGTCATCGGGGTTGTGCATGATGAGAGCATTCTTGTGTAACGAAAATGAAACATGACTAAACTATATGATTTTGTAGGGATGAACTTTCTTTGGCCATCTTATTTTGAGAAGACATAATTGCTTAGTTAGTATGCTTGAAGTATTATCATTTTTATGTCAATATGAACTTTTGCCTTGAATCTTCCGGATCTGAATATTCATACCACAATTAAGAAGAATTACATTAAAATTATGCCAAGTAGCACTCCGCATCAAAAATTATGTTTTTATAATTTACCTACTCGAGGACGAGCAGGAATTAAGCTTGGGGATGCTTGATACGTCTCCAACGTATCTATAATTTTTGATTGCTCCATGCTATATTATCTACTGTTTTGGACTATATCGGGCTTTATTTTCCACTTTTATATTATTTTTGGGACTAACCTATTAACCGGAGGCCCAACCCAGAATTGATGTTTTTTGCCTATTTCAGTGTTTCGGAGAAACAGAATATCAAACGGAGTCCAAACGGAATGAAACATTCGGAAACGTGATTTTTTCATCAGATAAGATCCAGGAGACTTGGACCCTCCATCAAGAAAGCCACGAGGCGGTCATGAGGGTGGAGGGCGCGCCCCCTGCCTCGTGGGCCCCTCGAAGCTCCACCAACATACTCCTTCCTCCTATATATACCTACGTACCCCCAAACGATCAGGGACAGAGCCAAAAACCTAATTCCACCGCCGCAACTTTCTGTATCCATGAGATCCCATCTTGGGGCCTGTTCCGGAGCTCCGCCGGAAGGGGCATCGATCACGGAGGGCTTCTACATCATCATCCAAGCCCCTCCGATGAAGTGTGAGTAGTTTACTTCAGACCTACGGGTCCATAGTTAGTAGCTAGATGGCTTCTTCTCTCTTTTTGGATCTCAATACAATGTTCTCCCCCTCTCTTGTGGAGATCTATTCGATGTAATCTTATTTTTGCGGTGTGTTTGTTGAGACCGATGAATTGTGGGTTTATGATCAAGTCTATCTATGAATAATATTTGAATCTTCTCTGAATTCTTTTATGTATGATTGGTTATCTTTGCAAGTCTCTTCGAATTATCAGTTTGGTTTGGCCTACTAGATTGGTTGTTCTTGCCATGGGAGAAGTGCTTAGCTTTGGGTTCGATCTCGCGGTGTCCTTTCCCAGTGACAGAAGGGGCAGCAAGGCACATATTGTATTGTTGCCATCGAGGATAACAAGATGGGGTTTTTATCATATTGCATGAAACTATCCCTCTACATCTGTCATCTTGCTTAAGGCCTTACTCTATTTTTAACTTAATACTCTAGATGCATGCTGGATAGCGGTCGATGAGTGGAGTAATAGTAGTAGATGCAGGAAGGTGTCGGTCTACTTGTCTCGGACGTGATGCCTATATACATGATCATACCTACATATTCTCATAACTATGCTCAATTCTGTCAATTGCTCAACAGTAATTTGTTCACCCACCGTAGAATACTTATGCTCTTGAGAGAAGCCACTAGTGAAACCTATGGCCCCCGGGTCTCTTTCTCATCATATCAACCTCCATCACTTTATTATTGATTTGCTTTTTTACTTTGCCTTTTACTTTTCACTTTGCATCTCTATACCAAAAATACCAAAAATATTATTTATCATCTCTATCAGATCTCACTTTCGTAAGTGACCGTGAAGGGATTGACAACCCCTAAGTGCGTTGGTTGCGTTGAACTATTGTTTTTGTGTAGGTACGAGGGACTCACGCGTAGCCTCCTACTGGATTGATACCTTGGTTCTCAAAAACTGAGGGAAATACTTACGCTACTTTGCTGCATCATCCTCTCCTCTTCGGGGAAATCCAACGCAGTGCTCAAGAGGTAGCAACCCTCAAGGCGGCGATGCGATCTAGGAGCTCTTTAAATACGACAGCTCCGCCGGATCCATCTGCTTGGAGTACTTAGAGTCAACATGAAGGGGATTTTTGATGACCCGAGAAGCCATCGTCGACTTAGTGGCCGAACGGGTGGTCATAATGAAGCCGCCTAGCCGGAGGGTTTGGCCTGGGGCCAGTGTTCCTCCGGAGGTGACGTTATCCTTGAGAACAAGGCGAGCCATCGATCCTATCTTTCGACGGCACAGTGGAACTCTCAATGAAAGCACCAATATCGGTGTCAAAAGCGACGGATCTCAGGTAGGGGGTCTCGAATTGTGCATCTAGGATCGATGGTAACAGGAGACGGGGGACACAATGTTTACCCAGGTTCGGGCCCTCTCTATGGAGGTAATACCCTACTTCCTGCTTGATTGATCTTGATGAATACGAGTATTACAAGAGTTGATCTACCACAAGATCGTAATGGCTAAACCCTAAAAGTCTAGCATGGCTATGATTATTCGAAAGTATCTACGGACCTAGTCCGGTTTATATAGACACAGGAGGGATCTAGGGTTACACGAGGTCGGTTAGAGAGAAAGGAATCTTCATAGTCGACGCCAAGCTTGCCTTCCACGCTAAGGAGAGTCCTATCCGGACACGAGCAGAGTCTTCGGTCTTCGTATCTTCAAGGCCCATCAGTCTGGCTCATATTCAATTGGTCGGATGCCCGAGGACCCCTTAGTCCAGGACTCCCTCAATGACCCCATCAAGCCCCCTCTTAGGTCCCAAGTTGTAGCCTTTTTTCTTTAGCCGTAGCTTTTTAGCCTCCTTTAGCACCATGCATCTGCTGCTATGGGTTGCATCCTTGTTTCCTTTTCATTTTGTTGTTGTTTGTTGTACTTTGATGTAATCATGGCCGGTTGCTGGCTTTGATAATTCAAAGTCGGGCGAGGTTCAAGCCTTTTATCAAGCTCGGTATGTGCCTTTCATCTAGAAATCTTTACATCTGTTCAACTAGGCCAACCTCACTCAAGATCCTCGATATGATGCAAGGTGGAGCTGGAGCTATGCAGGCAACCAAACAAGCATATATGTGCTTGGGTGCCTTTGCTGCTACGTGTGATGGTCCTGCATTCGTCTGCTTGATGATACTCATTATTTCTATTCAACTAAATTTAGGGATGTTGACTTTTGGGATCATCACGGGATAGTTTTAGGGGAGCCACTAGTTAACGAGCGCTTCTTTGGGAGCCTCGCAATGATCAGCGCCACTTGGCGCGCTCTCAGCCATTCGTCACGTGTCACGCTCTCGGCGCTGCCTCCGGATTTTGTTTTTTTTCGCATGCATTTTTGGCTATTTAAACGGTTTTTTCCAGGTTTTTTTCGACGTTTTGGTTTTCCACCTATCTTCCTTAATTTTTTGACCAATTTTTTTTCAAAAAAACATTCTTTTGCATGCAAAAACGCGTTTTCTTTTTTCCCCTTTCGCGAGAGTCACGGTTTTCCTTTCGCGAGAGGCATGGTTTTGCTTTCGCGAGAGTCACAACCGTGCGTCTCAGAAATGAAAAAAACGCGTTTTTTGTTTTTTTCCTTTCGTAAGAGTCACGGTTTTGCTTCTGCAAGAGGCATGGTTGTGCTTTCGGGAGTCACGGTCGTGCCTCTCAGAAATGAAAAAAACATGTTTTCTGTTTTTTTTTCTTTCATGAGAGTCACGGTTTTGCTTTCGCGAGAGATACGGTTGTGCTTTCGCGAGAGTCACGGTCGTGCCCCTCGAAAACGAAAAAAACACGTTTCTGTTTTTTTTCCTTTCGCGAGAGTCACGGTTTTGCTTCCGCAAGAGGCATGGGTGTGCTTTCGCGGGAGTCACGGCCGTGCCTCCTCGGAAACGAAAAAAACGTGTTTTCTCTTTTTTTCCTTCCGCGAGAGTCACGGTTTTGCTTCCGCAAGAGGCACGGTTGTGATTTCATGAGAGGCACGTGTGTGCCTCTTTCGGAAAGGGAAAAACGCGTGCTTCCGGTTTGGTTTTTTCGTCTGATTTTTTTGGTTGGTTTTTTTTGTTAAAAAAAGTTCGTCAAAATCTATCAACATGGGATCTAATTTTAAAGATCTCAACACGAGAAATCCAACGGTGAAAGCGATTTGAGATTTGAACGCATGGTTTGAGAGATAAAACGCTTTGAATAAACGAATCTATGAAAAAAGAAAAAACTCCAAGATTACGATAAGTGGCGCGTTTATTACAACCTGGAAACTTGGAATGATCTTTGCAACGAATACTCCTCAACTAGTGATGTTGTAGTTTCAGATTTAACACGTGAACTAGCCACAATGAACCTACTCACGCACCTTGCTTGTCGCGACAACTGTCCCGGCCCATTTAGCTTCTGCGGCAGCAACGCGCCAGATCAAGAGGCTTTCGGCCCCTCAAAAAGGAAAAAGATCAAGAGGCAGCCCGGCCGGGACGCTACTTGTTTCTCTTTTTTTCTTTTTTCAATAATTTGGGATATCAAAAAAGTTGCTAATTTTATCAAACTATCATGATTTTAAAAAACAATATTCATGATTACAGAAAATGCTCTGGAGTTCAAAAGCTGTTCACGAATTTGTAAAAAATGTTCAGAAACTTAAAAAATGTTCAGTTTGTTTTAAAAAATCATGGTTCAAAAAAAAAGTTTGCTAATTTGAAAAATGTTCACAGATTTGGAAAAAATGTTCACGATCCAAAAAAGTGTTCACTAATTAGAAAATTGTTCACGAATTTGGAAAAAAATGTTCACGATTCAAAAGAATGTTCACTAATTCTAAAAATGTTCACGAATTTGAAAAAAAATCATGATATCGAAAATATTTAAAATATTTATTAAAATGTTCAAGAATTTGAAAAAGATGTTCATGACTTACGAGAATGTTCAATTTTTTTAAAAAAATTGTTCAGAAATTTAGTAAAAAATGTTCACGATTTTGAAAAAATATCCGTGAGTTTTAAAAATGTTCGCAGTTTCAATTTTTTTTCATGATTTAAGAGTAACGAATTAGTAAAAATTAAACCATGATTTTGAAAATAATTTTCATCATTCCGGAAAACAAATCGTGAATTAATATATTTTCAGAAATTGAAAAACAAGAATAAAAATGAAAACATAAAATTAAAGAAAATAGAAAACGAAAAATAAAAACGAAGAAAGGAAAAGAAAAAACAAAAGAAAATAGAAAAAACCGTTCAGGGAAGGTTCTAGAACCTTCCCAAAACCGGTTGGGCGTGAAACCCCCGAAATGGGCCGGCCCATAGAAACAGCAGCGAGCGACGGCGCAGTACGTGCTATATAGGAACCCCGAGTCCTGAGTATGTTAGGCCAACTCCACCGCGCGACTCTATCCTGTCCGGCCTCGTCCGTTTGGAGTAAAAGGGACAAAAGAGGCAGCTCAGCGCGCGGGAGCAAACGGACTTTTGTCCGTTTTGTGTCCGCTTTCGACCCATCCGCGGCTCAAGTTTGCGCCGCTTTTGGGGTGAAACGGACATCACGCAGACGCGCCGGTCGTCTGCGCGTGTCCTCCCCTGGCCCGCCCGTCGGTGGCACAAGGCGGGCCTTTTTCTATCCGCCCCCTCCCTCCCTTCGGCCGCACCCCCTCCACTCTTCCCCACTCTTCCCCTCGCTGCCGCCGCCGCTGCCGCACCCCCTTCACTCTGCCGCCGCCGACGCGAGCTCGCCCAACCCCTTCCCCTCGGCGCCGCCGAGCTACCCAACCACGGCCACCTGGTTTGCGCACCCGCCGGCCGGTTTTGGGGCGGATCCGGTCGGTCTTGAGCTCGGCCGGCTGTGGGAGGCCGGGCCGCGCCATGGACTGGCCGGGCACCTCGCCGGAAGGCCCTGGCAGGGCCGCAAGGCCACTAGCCGCTCGAATCTGCATCGTCGATGGTCCGCCGACAGATACACGAATGGCGGTCGGCCGGACTCGGTGCTTGCCCAAAAGCTCGTCGGCGCACCGTTGCCACTCATTAAGTGCGACCACTGCCCAAGGATGGTCGTGCGCCGCGTGTCTACAATGCCGGAACATCCCGGATGGGTGTTCATCAAGTGCTTAAACGATGGGGTATGCGCTTTTCTTAGCTTCGGTTTGTACTCTAGATTTGACTAGTTGTGCTAACTTCAAATTTTGTTGTGTAGAATGGATGCAAGTTTTGGTATTGGGAAGAAGAGTACATCGATATATTGATAGAGCGAAATTTAGTACATGTTCGTGCACTTTTAGCTAGCATAGAGGTTGTAAATGAGACAAGTGCATTTGTTGCTAGATTAGAGGCTAGACATGAGACTAGGTCTGAGAAAGCAACATCTACTTCTGGCTTGAAGAAGAAAGGAGGATGCTAGATTGAGGCTCCTCCACAGATCAACAATGAGTGCATCGAGAAGGCCCTAACCCAACTCAAGGGGGCAGTTATGGAAGTTGGCTATCTTCTAAAATGTATTCTTATTCTTATTTTCTTTGGCCTTACTTTACTAGTCAAAATGTGATGATGTATTGTCATGTACCAAAAATAAATGAAAAAAAAAGTTAATGACTTGCAAAGAAAAAATGCACGTGGACAGGATGCAGCCGGGATGCGTCCGCGGCTAGGCGCACGGTCACCGCATCTCAGGACACGTCCGGTCACGACCCTAAATCCCTACCCAAATGAATAGAATTCGAACAAAACAGACGTTTATTTGGGGTCATAAGATGGAGTTGGCCTTAGGGTGCAGGATGCGGAGACTCGCCGGAGAAGGTCCGGGGTTCAAGGGATGGTCAGCCGACTGCTAGAGCAAGGCGTACATTGGTTAGTTGTCCGTTCTACAATGTTTTGCTGTCAGCAACCGATTTTACCTATTCTAGACAAAAAGAAAACAATTTTACCTTGGTACACACACCGAAGTACACACGTAATCACTGTAAATGACAAACAGTGACTGCATCCTTGTATTTCAGTTTTTCCACATCAGCAACCCAGACAAAACTATCTAATAGTATTTGTAACCAAGAAATTAATAATCTACTAAATTCTCAAAAAGAAAATGTTGCATCCATACTGCGAATTTTCTAGTACACACCACATTTTACTTTATTCCCTTATCATCGTATCAGCCTTTGCCTGTGAAAACATCCCGATCGTCTCACGTCTTCTACAAAAATCACCAATACAGATCACTCGTTGGGTGACGTTTCCTTCGAGGAAGCGGCACGGCCATGCTGGTGACATGGAGACAAAGCGGTAACCAAATTCCTGACGAGTTTCTTATCTCATTTGCCCAGCTAGCGTCCTGGTCCTGGCCAAGAGCAATTCTGCATCTTTGTTCCATGCTCATGTCGTCATGTCTAGAGGTAGGGACGAACTGAAGACTCTGTCCTTTGCCTTGAGAGCCTACACAAGAGAAATGCAAGATGATGAGCCACACATTATAAGAACTCGAGAGTTGAGACGCCGAGAAGCGGACGAAACAATGCGTGTGCGTGGTAGAAGTTTTGGTTTGAAATTTGCCCACCTCTTTATCCCAGTTGGTGCACATGGTAATGGCAAGCAGCAGCAGCATCTGCACGACTAGTCCGCAGATTATTCCGAACCACAGCCCCTGAATTTCAGGCACACATAGGTTTTGAGAGGTTTCTTTAAATGAGAAATACTACCAGTGAAGCTGGAACTTTCTGTAAGGCATGGGTGATAAAATCAGTACCATTCCGCCAAGATGGTAGACAAAGGCAAAGCATAGCGCCGCCGGGATACCGACAAGGTAGTATGCACTGAGGTTGACACAAGCACCGATCTTCTGCAAGCCACAGCCCCTAACAACACCTGGAATGTATATCAAGTACCCCACGTTGCAATCAGTACATCTTGAGTGTAACATTCACCGAGACACTGCATATTGATGTTCATCGAAATGATACCACACAAGAAGATGGACTAAAGTAGAATGAAATTCAGGAACTGTCTGCAACTACTTGGAATTTGCGTGGTCTATATTAGTTACCTGAAAGAACACATTGCAGATCGTCGAAAATGATGGACACGGAGAGAATAGGCATCATCCTCGCAATGTACTCCACCACTTTCTTCTCGTTGCTGTATGCATATCCCCATAGATTGCGCACCGAAATCATAATAAGTCCTAGCGACACACCCGTCGCGAGACCCAGAACCATGATCACGCGAGTAGCCAGACGTGCGGCTTCAGGTCGCCGAGCACCAAGCTCGTTCGAGACACGGGTGCTACAATCACAAGATACACGATTTCATTGCCACAATTGCTATACGATAAAGTTGTGGGTGTGTTTGGTTTGTGCCAAGGTTGCCCCACCAAAGCATTGGCTAGCCAAAATTTTGGTTGAGGTTTTGGTTGCCCATGATTTGGCCAACATTGACAAGAAAAATAAACTAGAGTTGGCTGGAGTTCATTGGCATGCCAAAAAATTGGCAACCATTCAAACAAAAACCAATCTTTGGGTCATGACCAAAATTTTGGTAAGGTGCCCTTTGGCCACAATCCAAACACACCCTACAGGCATGGCAATTGGCAAATGGTTACGAGTCTGTGTTGTTCAGTTGTAGTACCTTATGGCTGCCCCAAGCCCGAAGGGGATCATGAATGCCAACGAACCTGTGTTTAAGCTGCAAGGGGTTCGACATTTCCTGTCAGAAAAGGGCACACAGAATGTGAAACACTCCATGAAAATGCTGCAACTCACCTGATGGACAGCACGGATGCCTCGAGCTTAGGATTTGGGAGAAGTCCGGAGAGAAGCACCAGCAGCTCAAACGACCACCACTCTAAGCTGTGTACATGCAGGATCAGATTAAGTCAGAAGATGGACCATGAAAAAAATCTACCTGCAATGCAAATAATCTGAGGGGAGGGGCACAAGCTAAAACTCACCAAACCATGAGCGCAGATGGCACGGCGAGCTTCATGAAGCTAACGATGCCGCGGAACGCCTCCTTTGAGACCCCTGTCCAAGTGCTCTTGCAGGATGGAGAGAGCCTGATGTAGAGAGCCAGGATTGACACATTGGCCAGGTACGAGATGGCGTTGGCCAGGGCAGCGCCCTTGTTGCCCAGCCCAATCTTGTACACCAGCAACCAGCACACGAGCACGTGGCTGAGCGCCGTGATGCCCGAGCTCGCCATCACCGGGAGGACGATGTTCTGCGTCTGGAGGAACCGGACGTGGCACTGCAGCGGCCCATAGACGAACAATGCCGGAATCATCCATCGGATGTAGCTCCCCGCCCCCATGGCGATCTCCGGGTCCTGGCCGAAGAGCAGGAGGATCTGCCCGGTGTAGGCCCAGACCACCGCAACCACAACGCTCACCAGAGTGAGCACAAGGATGGCCCTCTGCTTGTAGATGCCGAGCAGGTAGTACTGCTTTGCCCCGAAGGCTTGCCCGCACAGTGTGTCCAAGCTGCTCGCCATGCCAGCCTAATAAGATGATCATGAACAGATACGAGAAAGAATATTCAGGTTGATGTTAGTTGTCCATTCAGGAGGATCAAAAATATGCAGGAGATGAATGGACATAACATATATACCAACAAGCTGAAGCCGGTGACACCGGCAAAGGAGGTGGCGATGGAGGCACTCGAGAGAGCGAGCTCACCGAGATGGCCGACGAACATGACCGAGATCATCTGCACGACGTTCTGCAGCAGGCATCCGGCGATGAGAGGCCCGGCCAGGTACAGCTGCTTCTTGACCTCAGTCACCACCAAGCTCTCCTTTGGCCCTCCAGTCTTGTCAACAAGGGACTCCTCCATGGTTGGCGACATACTTGAAATCTCACGCTCTTGTTCTGACTTGTGAAGAAGGTAGGTTTTAGCAAGTGAAGTGAGGGTATATTTATCATGTTTGGGGAAGAATATATTATACATAGCACGTAGTACTAATCAACCTTATCAGTATAGTATAGGCCTGCAGTCGATGACAAATTCAGGAAGGAAACCAAGGGGAAACAGAGGCACTGGCTTGGCAGCCAAGCTGAAGGTGCCCCTGAACCAGTCAATTTCAGCGTGCTCGAGTCAAGTGGAGTAAAGAATCTTTGTGAGAGAAAGGAGGCAGCTTGGCAGCCAAGCTCAAGACATCTGACACAATAAACTATCTGACAGGCAAGATTGAATCGAATGGAACAGTTAACGGCACATGCTTGATCGGCGCGTCTGCACTATTATAGTCAAAAGGTTGGAAAGCTACACGCGTAGATGATCTCATAGCCATAGGTAAAGAAAGCAATCACGGCCGGAGCTGGAGCCGCTCTCGTCGTCAGGGTCATGTGTCATATCCGACCCCTGACGTGCTACGGCCTGCTTCACGACGCAGACGCACACATAAAAGGGAATTTCCTAAGATGCAGACATGCAGTGTCATCAGTATCGGTTAACCACCCACCCCGTGGTTTATTCATACGAGATTCAGAATGGGTTCTTGAATTCGAGTTAAGCGGAGCAGGTTTTGGGACGCCCCCCTCTCTCGCTCTCATAACCTCCTGAATCAGGCATGGGCAACAGCGAATTTGGAGTTTGTGAGAAAGGAAATCCACGCAAAGAGCCAACTCATGAGACATCCAAGAGAAATTCTGGCAAACCTCTGCGATGGAGCAAAAAGATCAGGAAAGGGTGTGGACAAGAACCGTACCGCAGGCGCTGCAGGGCAGCGGCTCAGGCGGCCCCGGGGACGAAGGCCCCAAGAAGAAGTTGTCCCCGGCCGAGGCGGCGGCCACCGCGCACGACGGAGGCGGCTACGGGGATGATGGAGTGGTGTCCTATTGGCCCATTACGGAGCGGGGCGCATCGCTACTCCAAGACTTTTGTACGCCTCGGGCCCGTCCGCAGCCTGAGTTTCAAGAGTCACGAATAACCTCACGAAATGCCCGCTAAATATCGGTTGTGGAGTTTCAAGATTGATGAAGTTTCCACGCCTGGACTGAATGTTGTCTCTCACCGGAACATTCCGTTTAAACAAGACACATGGACATCATACGTAGGGTTTGATCCTTGAGATTATGGTATAACTACTCTGGTAACCATCGAATCACGTGTTGGTTCTTTTTGTCGGTGAGGTTAACAACATCCTAGCGCAGACACTTTAAACAACAAGATGATAAATGTCGGCCGGCACAGGAATGGACGCGTGGCACTCGGGGCACCGGAGTAGGTTCCTCGGCACATTTTGTATTAACAACAGCCTAAGAGATGTTTAATGTCGGCCGGCACAGGGATGGGCGCGTGGCACTCGGGGCACCGGAGTAGGTTTCTCGGCACACACGTCAGTTTAATGAAGGTAGGCGGGTAGACGGATGACGTTTAAATGCAGAGAGAAGGCGTGCGTAGCGGGCGAGCAGCGGGAGGCGCTCTCAGCCGATGAGCCACTTTAATGTCGGTTTCAGTGAGCGGTCGCGTTCGCTCTGGGCCGGCATGAATGCGGGCAGCTGACATCGGGCGGGAATGCGTGCGTGCGCGGGAGAGGGTTTTTTGGTGGGGTAGTCAGAAGCGGGCGTGACAGCTCTCTGGACTCCCGCAAAGCCCCTCGGTTTGTTTCCATTTTGCGAGAAAATGCGCGTCCGGACCAATCGGCAGATTGATATATTTTCACGTTGGATGGAAAACACGTTCGAGTCGCGCAGTCCGGATGGTTGTGGGTGGTTTGAGGATTAGCATTGGAGATGCCCTAATGAAAACATACACATTTAACTACGGTAATGAGTTAATTGTGCTTGTTAGCCTCGGTAAGGTGAACTAGCAACTTGACTCACCACACTAAAAAACATACCAGAGCTGCAATCAATAAGCATGGGTGTAGTCTAGTGAAAAAAAAGATCAACTCATGTAAAATGCAATATTAAAAGAAGTGAGTACACATTAGTGCAAAAACACAGTAGAAAAAAATGCCATAGAAACTAGTGTAGAATGTGCCTTCCACATTAGCGTAAAGATAGTAGAGAAAACAACCAAAACACCGGAAGTGTTCAATAAACTACTAGTACTAAATACTCCCTCCGTCCCATAATATAAGAGTGTTTTTGACACTAGTGTAATGTCAAAAACACTCTTATTATGGGACGGAGGGAGTAGAACACATGCAACCGATACTAAAAGGGTCAATTACATTTTTGTCCACGTTGAGCTGTCTTGATAGCATCATTTCCGCCTGCTGGACCAATGTGGCGGACTTTAAGGGACAGGCATCTCATTTTTGCGAGTAAATAGCATAAAACTACTAGTTTACAGGCTAGGGTTCCAAAAAACTACCACTTTTTATTTTTTCTCAGAAAGCTACCAGTCGCGCGGTTCGCTGTTTCAAAAAACCCAAAACGCCCGTGACTAGCGATTGGACCGTTTTTCTGACCGCCCGGACCCACATGTCAGGCCACCTGGCCACGCGCGCTCACGGCGCGGCCATTGACGGCCGTTAGCCCGTGCGGTCCGGTCGGAACGAAAGGAGCTGGTCGGGCCACACTCTCTCTCAGTCTCCCCCTCCTCTCCCCTCTCCCCCGCAGTGACCTAGGTTGGCGATGGCGGCGGCGCAGCCAAATGCCGTCGGCGGCGAGCTATTGAGCCAAGGCGTCACCGACCAGGAGGGCGGTGGACATCCAGAGGTGGCCCCAGGGCGAGGCAGCTCGAGCTTCCCAGCGCAGCGGTTGCAGCAGCCATCACCACCCGCGGCTGAGGTCGATCCGGCGTGCTCAGATCTGGCAGTCCGCGCGGCTAGGGCAGTGGCGAAGTCCATCCACGCGGATCCAGAAGGCGGCCACACTTGGGCTTCATCCTTTGGTGGAGTGAGGTAAGAAATTTCTGGCACTTCATACCTTTAGTTCAAATTACAAATTTCTGGGTCCTTTAGATCAATTTAGAACTAGGGTTAGTAATTGTTTGTTCATGGCATGGTACATTGTTTTATTGGTTAAGTCAGTTCAGAAGAAAGTGCATTTGGTTAGTTCATTTGGTCAGTGCATTCACTGTAATTAGAAGAAAGTTCAGTAATGTTCAGTACATTTGGTCATTGTTTAAAGTTTTAGTGAGTTAAAAATTAATTGTTTGTCAATTTAATCCTACAGCTTAGATGATGAGATTTGGGACATGAGGCTACATTTTCAAGGAACAGATAACATGGAGAGAAAGTATTCAGTTTCTTCAGACATTAGTTATCTGACCATATTAGCATTGGCTGAGTTGGAGGGTTATGGAATGGATGCTTGTCTGACTTATGTAAAGGAAGAGGGAAAGGGCTTGGAGGGGTGGAGGTCCTGGATAGTGAGGAGGCATTAGAGGACATGCTTGACTGGTTTGTTGATAAGAAGATCCTGAACATCACTGTCAGAAAGCCTACTGATCCAAGCCCAGCAGATGTTAACATGGATCACATCATGCTTGAGGAGCAGATCCCCATTGATCATGTTGGTGAACCTGTTGTTTATAGTGTTTCCCAACAAGGGGTCTTGTATCCACTCTCTAATGCAACTTTGGCAGCAGCAATCCCTAAGGAGCCCTATCTTAACACACAACAGAGTTGTAATTTCAACAAGGGGAAAAATGTTGTGGAAGAAGAAGAAGATGTAGAAGTAGAACATGATGAAGATGAAGATGAAGATGAAGATGAGATGGACAAATCCTCTTTAGATTTTGAGTTTTTTAGGGGTGATTACAAAGGGCAGAATATATCATACAAGGCTTGGTGTAGGGGTGAAGATGAGGCAGGCACAAGGACAAGCCATAAGACTAGGGGAGAGGAAGAACCTGCAGATCACTATTGTGGAGCAAACTCAGAACCTTATGAGTTTTGGGAGGAAAACCAAATCCTTTCTGAACATGAAGAACCCTCAGTTGTACTAGAGAAAGGAGCAAAGAAGCTTAATCCTGTCAGAAATCCAGGCCCAACTAGCAAGTCACACAGTGAGCCTGAACACATCAAGTTTGAAGATTGGGTGCCTGAACCTGATGAATACTGCTTTCCAGATGATTTTAGTCTTAGTGATGAAGAAGAAGTTCTAAGGTTGCCTTCTGGTAGGAAGAGAAGGTTTAAGAAGAGGAAGGAGAGGAGGTGGTATGATCCATCAGTCCCTGATGCACATGAGCAGTTTGCATTGCATTTGTGCTTCCTAAATGTTGTGGAGTTCAGAGAAGCACTAAGAAATTTCCATGTCAGGACACTTAGGAATTTTGAGTATCACAAAAATGAACCAACTAGGGTTATTGCTTGGTGCTCTGATAGAAAGCAAGGTTGTCAGTTTTATATAGTGGCCTCTAGAATAGCAAATGAGTCTACTTTCAGCATCAAGAAGATGAATTTGGATCACAC
Organism: Triticum urartu; assembly: GCF_003073215.2. Classification (NCBI taxonomy): domain Eukaryota; kingdom Viridiplantae; phylum Streptophyta; class Magnoliopsida; order Poales; family Poaceae; genus Triticum; species Triticum urartu. The sequence continues at coordinate 485,847,778 of NC_053023.1, read as the reverse complement.
TTGTGGAGCAAGTGGAGAGAGCACCAAAGTTACAGTAAACTGGGTTGCCAAGGTTTGTGAGGATACCATTAGATCAAACCCTGGAGCTGGTGTTGAGACAATTATGTCATACACAAAGAAAACATTTGGTGTTCATGTGCCTAAAAGCTTGGCATATAGGGCAAGGAGGCAAGCAGTTGAAGTTGTGCAAGGAGATCACAGACTCCAATATCACAGACTAAGGGACTATCTACAGTGTGTGTTAGATACTAATCCAGACAGTAGATGCATAGTGACAACCAAAGAGGACCTAGAAAATCCAGCTCCTACCCCTAGGTTCAACTACATGTTCTACTGCCTTTTTGCATGCAAAGAGGGCTTTCTCAATGGATGCAGGCCATTTATAGGTACCTGATCCTTACACATATATCTAAGATGGTTGCATTCATGTTATTTACAACTAATGTGATCATATTTTCAGGTTTAGATGGTTGCTTCATCAAGCTCAGCACTGGACAGCAAATATTGGCAGCTACTGGCAGGGATGGGAACAACAACATCTTCCCCATTGCATTTGGTGTTGTTGACAAGGAAGACACAGACAACTGGACATGGTTTCTCACACAGCTGAGAATTGTTATTGGAAGTGGGAACAAGTTTGGCAAGTACACAATTATGTCTGACAGGCAAAAGGTATGTTGAATACAATCAATGATGTATTCCCTGACTATCATACTTATCCATCATTCTAAGCCATCATTAATTCATAATTAACAGGGATTGTTGAATGCAATCAATGATGTATTCCCTGACTCCCCACAGAGGTTCTGTCTTAGACATATATATGCCAACTTTCAATCTGGTGGTTTTAGAGGGGAGGAACTCAAGAAACACTTAGATAAGGCTGCCTATTCCTTCACTAAGAGTGGTCATGAAAAAGGGATGGAAAATTTGAAGAAAGAAAGTTTTGAAGCTTGGCAGTGGTTGTCACAGATACCAGACCATACATGGGCAAGATATAAAATGGATACTGTTTGCAAAACTGACCTGGTTGTTAACAACCTCAGTGAAGTCTTCAACAGAATGATATTGGATGTTAGGAACAAGCCAATCAGGACTATGCTAGAGGGCATAAGAACAAAGTTGATGATCAAGTTTCAGAAAACCAGAGAGAAAACAGAGTCATGTAGATGGGAGATTACACCAACCTACTCAGAAATTTTAGAAGAAGGCAAGAAGTGGGCTAAGTATTGTGATGCATACATGGCAGGTCCAGGCATCTGGCAGGTGACTAGTAGATCTGAGAACACATATTGTGTTAACTTGAACAACCATACATGTGACTGTAGGAGGTGGGACATGACTGCTGTTCCTTACAGTCATTCCATTGCTGCAATGTAGAAAGTGAAGCTACATCCTGAAGACTTTGTCAATGACTTCTTCAGAAAGCCCATGTACTGTGAAACATACAAGCATATAATTTTCCCAGTTTCAGATGAGGATGAACAAGCACCAGGTCATTTGAGGCCATGTCTCATTTCATTGTCTCTTTTCATTGTTCATTTTCTTACAATGTTTCTTTATTGTGTAGGAAAATAGAGCAAATTACTCTCAAGCTGGTTCTTCTATGGCTACAAATGCTCAAAGGCCTCCAAGAGTACCTGCTGCTACTACACCTGAAGCAAGACCAGCTACAGCAAGAGCTACACCTTCTGCACCTTCACCAGCTCCAGTTGCTAATTCTAGGCCTAGGGCAAGAAAAAGGGCTGCTTCAACTATTCCAGCAGCTACAGCACAAGCACAACCAGCTAAGAGGAGCAGGACTAACACTTCTTCTCCTGCTAAGAACACCAGATCATCTACATCTTCTCCAGCAAAGAACACCAGATCTTCAAGTGTCCAGAGAAGAACTTTCATTGCACCAAGGCAACCAAATTCAACTGTTGTCCAGGAGGGGTCAAAGAGGATCAGGAAGCCAAGTGGGAGGCTGAAAGACTATTTTTATGCAAGTGGTAACTAGCTCTTGGATTTGGGTAACTTGAGTTCATTTGGCATGGTTCTGTTTGTTGAACTACCATGGTTTGTAACTTGAGCTCTTGGATGGATTTGGGTCTACTATGGTCTGTAATAACTACTATGGTTTGTAACTTTATTTTGTTTCAGAGATACTCAGTCAGTTGAACTACCATGGTTTGTAATAACTATTGTGCAGTTTGTTCATTCAGACAAAGATTCCTTTGTTGAATCAGTCAGTACAGAATAGATCTTACATAGTACACCAACATAGAAAAATAGATAGATAGGTATATAGATGGATGAGATGAGATTGACATATCAGTCATATCGCTCGAAGAAACGGACCCACTTGGCCCTAGTTGCTGGATGAGGATCCATGACTGCCCTCATCCTTGCCCACCTAATGATCTCCATGAATGACCTTCCCCTGCCACCAGTGAAAACCAGCTCCAGTTCTTCGTCATTGCACTTCTCCAGTACCTTGTCGGAGAGTCGGCGGTTGAACTCCTCTTGCTGCTCATCCTGGGCCGCCTCTAGTGCCCTCTGCCTGCGCCTCCTCCTCCTCTGTGCTGCTGCTGCTGTCCTCATCCACAGCCTTCCCCTCCTCCTCTGTGACATCTCCTATGTCAGGATCCATCTGTAGGGTTTCTTTTGGGTGGCGGCTGGTGGAGTGACTGGGAAAGGGTGGGGGTGGGGAGGGGTTTATATTGACAGATGGATGGGGTTGGGTTTAGTAGGCCTAGGGTTGCATTTGGTCAGAGAATAGTGGGCCACTAAGCCCAATTACCCACAGAAATAATATATGTAGGCTAACAAATAACATCTAAAAGATACAAGATCAAGTTGAACACTTAATAGCATACAAGATCCATTTTCACAACTTAGTAGCATAAGAGATCCATTTTCCACTACATAATAGCATAGGAGATCCATTACAACACTTAATAGCATAGGTGATCCATTACAACTTAACAACATAGTAAATAAGGTTCTTACACTAGGTTAAACTTCACATTCCCCCAAAATGTACACCATAATCACTTGCAGTCATGCCAGGCCACATCCTTATATAAAGGCCTTTGGATGTACTTACTTCACCAACATATCAAAGCCACTTCAAGACTCAAGGATGGCCTTGATTTGCTCTAACTTCTCCTTGCTGCCATACCCTTCTTTCAGCAGCTCAGCAACAACAAGCTCAAGCTTTGCCTTCTCCTTCTTAAGAACATCTCTGTCAACTTGAACATCCTTCATAGCCTTCCTGGTGTTCTTGATGATATCAGCTTGGCTCTGCAAAATGCACCTCTGTTCTTTTGCAAGTTTGAGCTTTTCCATCTGCACCTCCAACATAGCTTTCTCCTCTAGCTCCTTCTTCTTCTTCTTCTCAAGTTCTTCCTCCTCCACTTGTTTCTGGTGCACCTTCTTGTCCACCCTACCATCATGCCAATCAAACATCTTGGATACATCATCAACAAGCTTGGTGTACTCAATGCAAAGCTTGTCATTTTCAGTCCTAAGCTTGGCCAACTCCCTTTCATGTTCACTCTTAAGCCTGGCCAACTCCTTCTCAAACTTCTCCTTGTCCTGTACCCTTCCAAAGTTCTTCTCATGGAACATCTCCCATAGCTTGCACAAACATCTCTGAAGAATAGTCGGCCAAGGCCCATCAACCCACTCTACAACACCACAATTCACACCATTTTCCTGCATTTATAAATGTGATAAGTTATTACAAATGGATTAGGAGCTTATTTCAGTTCCATGATTAACTTGTATATACTTGATAATTTCTAACAATGAATAATATAAATGAGATATGATAAGTTATTATAATGCCATGATTAAGTTTCCAAAGTAACAAAAATACATAGCAGAAAAATGTTTATTGGCATCATATCAAACAAAGTGCTGCATCATATCAATCATCAGTGACCATACATAGCAGAAAAGTTTATTGCCATCTAACCTGGACTGGGCAGCCATAGAAACGCCTTCCTGTTAAAGGCCCTTCAAAAGCAACACGCTTAATAGGCCTCATTTGATGCAGAATGCACTTGGGATGAGCAAGCCCAAGTTGGCCACAGAAAAGGGGCTCCACAGTGGTGTCTGGTTCCTCCAGCAACCAAAATAACCAGCAAACACTAGTTTCAATCTGCACTCAACACCAGAATATACTTGCACGCTTCATTAAACATGAACACTAAAAAAATCCCCAACTCAACATGAACCCTAACACTGTACTGAGATGAACCCTAGCTTACATCAATCCTACAATCAAACCCCAGCCTCACAATTGAACAAGAATCCTACAACAGCAACACTACACTTAGCAAGATCCATGGCGGTAGCCTAGGCCTACTAGCACCTAACCCTAACCCTAGGTGGCAAAGAACTTACCATAAGTCCCATGTCCATGCTGACGACCTCGCACTCCTCCTCCGAGCTAGTTTCCTCGTCGTTCTAGGAAGGCATGGTGGCGAGGAGGTCAACGGCGAGCCACCTCAAAGACGGCGAGCGGCGGCAAGCTCGTACTGGAGCAGGGGAGTGAGCGAGCAGGGAGAGAGTGAGTGAGCAGGAGCGCCCGACCGACCGAGGGGGTTTATTTACCCCAGTTCCGACCGGGCCGCACGGGCTAACGGCCGTCAACGGCCGCGCCGTGAGCGCGCGTGGCCAGGTGGCCTGACATGTGGGTCCGGGCGGTTAGAAAAATGGTTCAATCGCTAGTCACGGGCGTTTTGGGTTTTTTGAAACAGCGAACCGCGCGACTGGTAGCTTTCTGAGAAAAATTAAAAAGTGATAGTTTTTTGGAACCCTAGCATGTAAACTAGTAGTTTTATGCTATTTACTCCATTTTTGCACACCCTGTGTTTCTATTCTAGTCTTCTCCCCATTAACCGTAGTGCGCAGCGATGCCACTAACACTAGATCAGGAATGATGTCAAAAGAGAAAGAAAGCACTAGATCAGGGACACAACGGGCCAGGAGCGTTCTCCGTCCAATACATGGTGGGCACCTCCGCACCAACACCAAGTTTTGCCGACTCACGTGGGGGCGTCCACGCTACTACTACGATCTCGAAAGCTCAAAATCATCCAGCCAAGATGATAAACACTTTTGTCACCGCTGTTTGCCCATGAAGCACATTTCTGCAAAGTCTCAATGTCGTCTCCTTGTTTTATTTGTCCTGGCGAACATTACTTTTAGCCTTTTATAGATACGTAGTGGTCCTCAATCGTAATCACTAGCGTCCTCATGCCTCAGAAATGCACTACCAAGCACAAAAGCCAAGCATATGCAATGCTGACGAGGAACCTCCTTTCCGTGAAGAGAATAATCTCATCAATCCTCTCAGGAAATCCTGGATCCACACTATGGATTCTAGTGAAGAAACACTTTATTCCCTGCCCTTACTTACATTATCAAGGGTAGTACTGCGCCTCTACTCATCCTAACATTTTTATTTTTCCGTATCCAAATTGTTTTTACCAAAGCGAATCGCCTATTTCCAGATGTTTCTGTGAAGAATTGCACATGCCAGTGAAGCACCATTTTAGCAACCAATTCCTCGTTGGTTCCTTATCCCCATGCACATCTCCCTGGCTAATTTCCCGAGAAAATTGTGCATCTTGTCTTGTGTGTCTCATGTTGCCAAGTCTAAAGGTAGGGAAGAACTGAAAACCCTGTCCTTTGCCTTCAAAGCCTACCAAAGCAACAATGCAGTATGATCACTGAGAAGCCAACATAACAAAACTCACAAAACAATATGACCGCACGCTTACTTCTTTGTCCTAGTTGGTTCGCAGGGTGATGGACAGGAGCAACACTGTCTGCACGACAAGTCCGCAGGTTAATCCGAACCACAGCCCCTAACAGTTCATGACGACATTTTTCAGAGGTTTCCTCAAGTCAAATGAGGAATATAGGTCAACTTAGAGCTTTTTGTATAATAACATAAGTAAAATAAGTACCATTCCACCAAGGTGGTACACAAAGGCAAAATATAAAGCTGCGGGGATGCCGACAAGGTAGTACGCGCTGAGATTGACATACGCGCCAATCTTCTGGAAGCCACAGCCCCTAACGATACCTGAAAAACGCCGATCACAGATATTGTTCATCCTATATCTATATGCAGGCTCCTTATAATTTCCAAATTTATTTTCTCTAAAGCACCTACACTGCACTTACCTGAAAGGACACACTGCAGGTCATCAAACAAGAATGTCACGGCAAGAATTGGCATCATTCTGGCAATGTATTCCACCACTTCCTTTTCGTTGCTGTATGCGTACCCCCATAAATTGCGCACCAGAATGATAGCAAGACCGACCGATACGCTCGATACAAGACCCAGAACCATGATCACATGGGTCGCTAGACGGGCAGCATCAAGTCGCCCAGCACCAAGCTCGTTTGATACACGGGTGCTACAGAGGCGAGATAATAATGAATATCAGGTTTTCCGTATGGTAAGATAGATAATACTCCCTCTGTAAACAAATGTAAGCCGTTTTCGGTCACTACTTCAGTGATCTCAAATGTCTTATATTTCTTTACGGAAGGAGTATCATTGAAGTACTCTATATGATCAAAAATCAGGTTTATGAATTCAAGTTGTTCAGTCTGACCTTATAGCTGCACCAAGCCCAGATGGGATTCTGAATACTAATGAAAGAGTATTTAAACTGCAGCAAGTTGAGCTGTTACTATCAGAGAAGGCGAAGGCGATCTAGATGTGAAATAAGCCATGCATATGACACCTCACCTGATAGACAACACCGACGCCTCGAGCTTAGGATTTGGAAAAAATCCAGAAAAAAGTACAAGCAGCTCAAATGACCACCACTCCAAACTGTGTAAAATAAATGTAGGATGAAATTCAATTGGAGATGGACGACGGAAAATTATACCTGCAATTAGAGAAGGATAAACTCAAACTCACCAAACCATGAGAGCAGATGGAACGGCAAGCCTCAAAAAGCTAAGGATGTCGCGAAACGCCTCCATTGACAACCCTGTCCAAGTCCTCTTATAGGATGGAGAGAGCCTGATGTAGAGAGCCAGGATGAGCAGATTGGTCAGGTAAGAGATTGTATTGGCCAAGGCAGCACCCTTGTTGCCCAGGCCAAGCTTGTAAACCAGCAACCAGCACACCAAGATATGGTTCAGTGCTGTGACACCTGAGCTCAGCATCACCGGGAGGACAATGTTTTGCGTTTGTAGGAACCGGACATGGCACTGCAGCGGGCCGTAGACGAACAGCGCCGGGATCATCCAATGGATGTAGCTCCCTGCTCCCATGGCAATCTCAGGGTCCTGGCCGAAGAAGAGGAGGATCTGGCCAGTGTATGCCCATATCACAGCAACCACGACGCTCAGAGGAGTGAGCACAAGGATTGCCCTCTGCTTGTAGATGCCAAGAAGATGGTACTGCTTTGCTCCGAAGGCTTGCCCACACAGTGTGTCCAAGCTGCTGGACATGCCGGCCTCAAATGATCATGAACAAAGAAAGCTGATGTTAGTTGTTCAGGAGGTCCAACATATGTAAGAGACAAAGTCGACATAATATATATATACCAACAAGCTGAAGCCGGTGACACCGGCGAAGGAGGTGGTGATGGAGGCACTCGAGAGATCGAGCTCACCGAGGTGACCGACAAACATGACTGATATCATCTGGACGACGTTCTGCAGGAGGCTTCCAACGACGAGAGGCCCGGCAAGGTACAGCTGCTTCTTGACCTCAATCACTAGGAGGCTCTCTCCTGGCCCTCCTGTCTTCTCACTCTTGCCTCCAACAAGGGGCTCCTCCATGTTTGGCAGCATGCTTGGAACTTCACACTCTAATTCTGAAGAAGGTAGGTGTTCACAAGTGAAATGAAGGGATATTTAACACGAACGTGGAAGAAGATACCGATGGATTTCACCAATATTATATAGCCAAATTCCGACAGGAAATCGAGAGGAAACAGAGGGCATTAGCTTGGCAGCCAAGTTCAGCATGTGTCAACAAGAAAATTTGAGCATGATTGAGACGATTCAGAGTACAGAAGTCAAGTGGACAAAAACTCCATGGGAGACTAAGGAGGCAGCTTGGCAACAAGGTTCAACACAACTGAGAGAATAACTATCCGGCAATCTGCAGTGGATGGGATAATAAAGAATACATGCTTGACCACAACAAGATTGCCATTTCTATCCCTTCTTGAGTGCACTTAGATCTGCAATACTAATCAGAGGAATATAGTACCAAGGTAGTAATAATGAAATCAAACATGGATTCCCTTTTCCCACTCGTTGTCACTGTCACACCTTTTGAACATATCATCAATAATGTAAACAGTTTAAGGCCAATCGTTTCTAAGCGCGCATATCTTAAAATTTATTCCTTTTTTGTTCTGTTGTGTCTGACCACTCACGTGCTACCACCTACAGAGTAATTTGAAACGGAGGGAGTACATATAAACGGAAGGGCATTTTCCAAGATCCAGGGCCACTAGCGAATCAACTGACGACTCCTGTGATTAGGAACCGCAAAAGTAAAAATTCAGAATGGCTTCTTGAATCCATCCAAGAAAATTCAAGACATCCCTCCTCTACGCGCAAAACAGAACCTCCTAAGATGTACTTCAAAATGAGGCAAGAGCAAACTCTGTCGCTCTTAGATGCTACAACCAAAGCACGGAGTCAAATTCCAGAGAAGTGGTGAACCTCTCCAATGGAGCAATACCGATAAAAGGCGAGAAAGGGGATAAGAACAGCACCGCAGGCAGGTAGAGGGCGTGTTGAAGATTCCGCGGAGAGGGAGAGCACCGCGGGGGCTAGACGTCGGCGGCCCGGGTGGCCACGGCGAGGAAGCGGCAGAACAAGTCCTCCTCACACAAGGGCGATGGGGCCGCGAGCAGGGCGGCTACAGAGAAAATGAGTGATGCATGTCACACTCTCACACCACATATAGTTCTTTTAAAAAGAAGGTTGAACCCGATACGCATCAAGCGATGCACACAACCATATTATTATATTATTCAATAATGCCCTATGGAATAACAGGGTAGAGCCGAATGATCCGTCGGAGCGAGTGTTGCCGCCGGTACCGACTAAGGCTTGTCTGCCTGTGACGGACGGCGCCCCGAGACAAGAGATATTTGGGACCGGCGCCATGTTGATGGTGCCCGCTACGACGGCGACGGGCGACGCCCCGGGACAGGAGGTCTTGGAGACGGTTGCCGAGCAGGCAGAGGGCCCGAGACCAGAGGTCTCCGAGAGGCCAGTTGGGTCTGCCCGGTGCCTCTCCGGTGTTGAGGGGAGGGGGAGTTGCGGGCAGGAGGCCCTTGACCCCCTTGCCCCCTCTCTCTCTTCGCCGTTCGGAGCCTAGGCAGGCTCCGCCTTCACCGACACATGCTAACGTGCGCTTGGTTGCGGCGCCGAAGGAGAGGACGGACGTGCCGGTAGGAGTCTTGTCGCCCTCACTTCCCACGTCGGCACTTGTCGGACCTGATGGGTGCACGACAAGGGACCTGATACGTCCATTTTGCATCATGTTTTTATATTGATATTTATTGCATTATGGGCAGTTATTACATATTATGGTACAATACTTATGCCTTTTCTCTCTTAATTTACAAGATTTACATGAAGAGGGAGAATGCCGGCAGCTGGAATTCTAAACCGGAAAGGAGCAAATCTGAGAGACCTATTCTGCACAATTCCAAAAGTCCTGAAAATTTACGGAGAATTATTTTGGAATATATAAAAATTATTGGGCAGAGAAACTACCAGAGGGGGCCCACCAGGTGGCCACAAGCCTGGGGGCGCGCCCTGCCACGCTTGTGGGCCCCGATGTCTACTACACAACCTTCATCTTGTAGACGTTGTTGGGCCTCCAAGTGCAGAGATTTGTAGGACAGTAGCAAATTTGCTCAAGTGGATGACCTAAGGTTTATCAATCCATAGGAGGCGTAGGATGAAGATGGTCTCTCTCAAGCAACCTGCAACCAAATAATAAAGAGTCTCTTGTGTCCCCAACACACCCAATACAATGGTAAATTGTATAGGTGCACTAGTTCGGCGAAGAGATGGTGATACAAGTGCAATATGGATGGTAGATATAGGTTTTTGTAATCTGAAAATATAAAAACAGCAAGGTAGCAAGTGGTAAAAGTGAGCGTAAACGGTATTGCAATGCGTTGAAACAAGGCCTAGGGTTCATACTTTCACTAGTGCAAGTCCTCTCAACAATAATAACATAATTGGATCACATAACTATCCTTCAACATGCAACAAAGAGTCACTTCAAAGTCAGTAATGGCCGAGAACAAACGAAAAAATTATGGTAGGGTACGAAACCACCTCAAAGTTATTCTTTCTGATCAATCTATTCAAGAGTCCGTAGTAAAATAACATGAAGATATTCTTTTTGTTCAATCTATCCTAGAGTTCGTACTAGAATAACACCTTAAGACACAAATCAACCAAAATCCTAATGTCACCTAGATACTCCAATGTCACCTCAAGTATCCGCGGGTATGATTATACGGTATGCATCACACAATCTCATATTCATCTATTCAACCAACACAAAGAACTTCAAAGAGTGCCCCAAAGTTTCTACCGGAGAGTCAAGATGAAAACGTGTGCCAACCCCTATGCATAGGTTCATGGGCGGAACCTGCAAGTTGATCACCAAAACATACATCAAGTGGATCAATAGAATACACCATTGTCACCACGGGTATCCCACGCAAGACATACATCAAGTGTTCTCAAATCCTTAAAGACTCAATCCGATAAGATAACTTCAAAGGGAAAACTCAATCCATTACAAGAGAGTAGAGGGGGAGAAACATCATAATATCCAACTATAATAGCAAAGCTCGCGATACATCAAGATCGTACCACCTCAAGAACACGAGAGAGAGAGAGAGATCAAACACATAGCTACTGGTACATACCCTCAGCCCCGAGGGAGAACTACTCCCTCCTCGTCATGGAGAGCGCCGGGATGATGAAGATGGCCACCGGAGAGGGATTCCCCCCTTCGGCAGGGTGCCGGAACGGGTCTAGATTGGTTTTCGGTGGCTACGGAGGCTTCTGGCGGCGGAACTCCCGATCTATTGTGTTTTTCGAAGTTTTTAGGGTAAATGTGTATATATGGGAGGAAGAAGTACGTAGGTGGACCTCCGGGCTATCCATGAGGCAGGGGGCGCGCCCCACCCTCATGGGCAGCCCGGGACTCTTCTGGTCCAACTCCAATACTCCGTGGGCTTCTTCTGGTCCAAAAATAAGTTCCGTGAAGTTTCAGGTCAATTGGACTCTGTTTGATTTTCCTTTTCTACAATACTCTAAAACAAGGAAAAAACAAAAACTGACACTGGGCTCTGGGTTAATATGTTAGTCCCAAAAATAATATAAAAGTGCATAATAAAGCCCATAAACATCCAAAACAGATAATATAATAGCATGGAACAATAAAAAATTATTGATATGTTGGAGACGTATCAGCATCCCCAAGCTTAATTCCTGCTCGTCCTCGAGTAGGTAAATGATAAAAACAGAATTTTTGATGTGGAATGCTACCTAACATATTTCTCTAAGTAATCTTCTTTATTGTGGCAAGAATATTCAGATCCATAAGATTCAAGACAAAAGTTTAATATTGACATAAAAATAATAATACTTCAAGCATACTAACAAAGCAATTATGTCTTCTCAAAATAACATGGCCAAAGAAAGCTATCCCTACAAAATCATATAGTCTGGCTATGCTCTATCTTCACCATACAAAATATTTAAATCATGCACAACCCCGATGACAAGCCAAGCAATTGTTTCATACTTTTGATGTTCTCAAACTTTTTCAATCTTCACGCAATACATGAGAGTGAGCCATGGATCTAGCACTATAGGTGGAATAGAATGGTGGTTGTGGAGAAGACAAAAAGGAGAAGATAGTCTCACATCAACTAGGCGTATCAACGGGCTATGGAGATGCCCATCAATAGATATCAATGTGAGTGAGTAGGGATTTCCATGCAACGGATGCACTAGATCTATAAATGTATGAAAGCTCAACAAAAGAAACTAGTGGCTATGCATCCAACTTGCTTGCTCACGAAAACCTAGGGCATTTTGAGGAAGCCCATCATTGGAATATACAAGCCAAGTTCTATAATGAAAGATTCCCACTAGTATATGAAAGTGACAACATAAGAGACTCTCTATCATGAAGATCATGGTGCTACTTTGAAGCACAAGTGTGATAAAAGGATAGTAGCGTTGCCCCTTCTCTCTTTTTCTCTCATTCTTTTTATTTTTTAATACTTTTTTATTTGGGCCTTCTCTTTTTTATGGCCTATTTTTTTATTTGGGCTTCTTTGGCCTCTTTTTTTGTCCGGAGTCTCATCCTGACTTGTGGGGAAATCATAGTCTCCATCATCCTTTCCTCACTGGGACAATGCTCTAATAATGATGATCATCACACTTTTATTTTCTTACAACTCAAGAATTACAACTCGATACTTAGGATAAGATATGACTCTATATGAATGCCTCCGGCGGTGTACCAGGATGTGCAATGACTCATGAGTGACATGTATGAAAGAATTATGAATGGTGGCTTTGCCACAAATACGATGTCAACTACATGATCATGCAAGCAGTATGACAATGATGGAGCGTGTCATAATAAGCGAAACGGTGGAAAGTTGCCTGGCAATATATCTCGGAATGGCTATGGAAACACCATAATAGGTAGGTATGGTGGCTGTTTTGAGGAAGGTATATGATGGGTTTATGGTACCGATGAAAGTTGCGCGGTACTAGAGATGCTAGCAATGGTGGAAGGGTGAGAGTGCGTATAATCCATGGACTCAACATTAGTCATAAAGAACTCACATACTTATTGAAAAAATCTATTAGTTATCGAAACAAAGTACTACGCACATGCTCCTAGGGGGATAGATTGGTAGGAAAAGACCATCGCTTGTCCCCGACCGCCACTCATAAGGAAGACAATCAATAAATAAATCATGCTCTGACTTCTTCACATAACGGTTCACCATACGTGCATGCTACGGGAATCACAAACTTCAACACAAGTATTTCTCAAATTCACAACTACTCAACTAGCATGACTCTAATATCACCATCTCCATATCTCAAAACAATTATCAAGTATCAAACTTCTCATAGTATTCAATGCACTTTATATGAAAGTTTTTATTATATCCCTCTTGGATGCCCATCATATTAGGACTAAATTCATAACCAAAGCAAATTACCATGCTGCTTAGGACTCTCAAAATAATATAAGTGAATCACGAGAGTTCATCTATTTCTTCAAAATAAAACCACCACCGTGCTCTAAAAGATATAAGTGAAGCACTAGAGCAACAACAAACTACTCGAAACATATAAGTGAAGATCAATGAGTAGTCGAATAATTATGAAACTATGTGAAGACTATCTAAAATTTAATAATTTCAGATCTTGATATTTTATTCAAACATCAAGCAAAACAAAAGAAAAGAAAATGACGCTTCAAGCAAAACACATATCATGTGACGAAAAAAATATAGCTCCAAGTAAAGTTACCGATGAACGAAGACGAAAGAGGGGATGCCTTCCGGGGCATCCCCAAGCTTAGGCTTTTGGTTGTCCTTGAATATTACCTTGGGGTGCCTTGGGCATCCCCAAGCTTAGCCTCTTGCCACTCCTTATTCCATAGTCCATCGAATCCTTACCCAAAACTTGAAAACTTCACAACACAAAACTTAACAGAAAACTCGTAAGCTCCATTAGTATAAGAAAATAAATCACCACTTAGGTACTGTTTTGTGACGCCCCCGATTCAATCGTACACTAATCAAACACGGAAACGAGTACGATCAAGATCAGGGACTCACGGGAAGATATCACAACACAACTCTACAAATAAAATAAGTCATACAAGCATCATATTACAAGCCAGGGGCCTTGAAGGCTCGAATACAAGAGCTCGATCTTAGACGAGTCAGCGAAAGCAACAATATCTGAGTTCAGACATAAGTTAAACAACTTTGCCTTAAGAAGGCTAGCACAAAAGTAGGAATGATCGAAAAGGCGAGGCCTCCTGCCTGGGACCTCCTAACTACTCCTCGAAGTCAAACTCCATGTAGAATCATCCTCGGGATCCTCTGGCTCCCGGACTCCATCATCTGGTTGCAATAACCGGGTACAGAAAGGGGGAAAAGGGGGAGCAAAGCAACCGTGAGTACTCATCCAAAGTACTCGCAAGCAAGGAGCTACACTACATATGTATGCATTGGTATCAAATGGAAAAAGGGTATCATGTGTGGACTGAACTGCAGAATGCCGGAATAAGAGGGGGATAGCTAGTCCTTTCGAAGACTACGCTTCTGGCAACCTCCATCTTGCAGCAGAAGAATAGAGTAGATGGTAAGTTCACCAAGTAACATCGCATAGCATAATCCTAACCGATGATCCTCCCCTCGTTGCCCTGTGAGAGAGCGATCACCGGTTGTATCTGGCACTTGGAAGGGTGTGTTTTATTAAGTATTCGGTTCTAGTTGTCATAAGGTCATGGTACAACTCCAAGTCGTCTTGTTACTGAAGATCACGGCTATTCGAATAGATTAACTTCCCTGCAGGGGTGCACCACATAACCCAACACGCTCGATCCCATTTGGCCGGACACACTTTCCTGGGTCATGCCCGGCCTCGGAAGATCAACACGTCGCAGCCCTACCTAGGCACAACAGAGAGGTCAGCATGCCGGTCTAAATCCTATGGCGCAGGGGTCTGGGCCCATTGCACACCTGCATGTTGCGTACGCGGCCGGTGAGCAGACCTAGCAACCTCCATTACAAAGGAAGTTGCGTTACGCGGTCCAACCTGGCGCGCGCCGCTCGGTCGCTGACGTCATGAAGGCTTCGGCTGATACCACGACATCGAGTGCCCATAACTGTCCCCGCGTAGATGGTTAGTGCGTATAGGCCAGTAGCCAGACTCAGATCAAATACCAAGATCTCGTTAAGCGTGTTAAGTATCCACGAACGCCGACCAGGGCCAAGCCCACCTCTCTCCTAGGTGGTCTCAACCTGCCCTGCCGCTCCGCCTCAAAGTAACAGTCGGGGGCCGTTGGGAACTCAGGCCCACCACTACCTGGATGGAGCCACCTGCCCCTTCAGCCCCCATCTCCAAACAGTATCACCGGTAATGTAACAGTGTAAAGTATATAGTATATGCCCATGATCACCTCCCGAGGTGATCACGGCCCAGTAGTATAGCATGGCAGACGGACAAGAGTGTAGGGCCACTGATGATAATCTAGCATCCTATACTAAGCATTTAGGATTGCAGGTAAGGTATCAATAGTTGTAGCAACACTGACAGGCTATGCATCAGGATAGGATTAACGAAAGCGGTAACATGCTACACTACTCTAATGCAAGCAGTATAGAGAAGAGTAGGCAATATCTAGTGATCAAAGGGGGGGCTTGCCTGGTTGCTCTGGCAAGAGAGAGGGGTCGTCAACTCCGTAGTCGTATTGGCTAGCAGCGGCGTCGGGGTCTACCGGAAAAGAAACGGAGGGGGAACACAATAAATAACAGAGCAATCAAAACATAACATGACAACGTGATGCTATAGGTGATTCTAATGCAGGGATAGGTGATACCGGTGAAGGGGGGAAACATCCGGGGAAGTATCCCCGGTGTTTCGCGTTTTCGGACCGGTGAACCGAAGGGGAAATTTGCATGTTCTCTATGCTAGGGATGCGTGGCGGACGAACGGGCTGCGTATCTGGGTTCGTCTCGTCGTTCTGAGCAACTTTCATGTAGAAAGTATTTTCATCCGAGCTACGGATTATTTTATATTAAGTTTTAAAGATTTTAAATCATTTTCTAGAAATTAGCATAATTAAATTAATTTAGAAATTGCAATTATGATGTCAGCGTGACGTCAGCATGATGTCAGCGTGACATCAGCATGATGTCAGCAGGACCAAAGGTTGACTGGTCAAACTTGGCAGGTGGGACCCGTTCGTCATTGACTGCCTATCTAACTAACAGATTAGTTAGATTAGTTAGCCAATTAGATTATTCTAACACTAGTTAATTAAGTTAAATTAATTAAGTTAATTTAATTAATTCGTTAATTCGTTAATTATTTAATTAATCTTTTTAATCCTTCTAAAAAATCGTTTTGGGGGTGGGCCCATCCGGTCAGTGGCCCAGGGCCATTGCGGGTGTGCGGGCGCTAGTGGCGCGGTTACGGGCGCACCCATGCGGGGCCGAACCCGACCGGGGAGGCGAGGCAAGGCGAGGCAAGGCGAGGCCACCAAGGCGCGGTGGGCGCGGCGCGACAGCGCTAGCGGTGAGCGGGAAGGGGAGAGCCCGGGGTGGGCGCCGGAGTTGGCCGCCGGCGCGTCGATGGCCCGCGGGGCCAGAGGCAGAGGCGGGGCACATGCAGCGGCAGGCTGCAAGGGGACGAGCACGCGCGGGCGGGGCACCACGGGGTTGGCTGGGTGCGGCTGTCCGCGGGCGCCGACGGGCGGCGGAGGCAGCAGGGGAGGCTGCAACGGTGCGGGCCGCGGCAGGTGCGAGCTGACGAGCGTGTGAGGGTAGGGTAAGCACGGGCCAGAGGCACGGACGCGGGCGAGAGCGATAGGAGGCGAGGCCACAGCGGGGGGGGGGGGGGGCGGATCACGTCGAGCTGCGGCGTGGCACGGCCAGAGCGCGGCCCCGAGGCGTGGGCGGGGCGCGTGCGCAGTGCGGCGCGTTCGGCGATGCGGGAGCAGAAGCAGGGGAGAGGAGGCCGGGGGCGGGCACAGAGCAGGGGAAGAGCGGAGGAGAGGCTGGGCCTCACTTGCAGTGCAGGGGAACGGGGCGGCGAGGCTTGGTGATGCGCGTCGGGGAGGAGGACGAGGAAGGCGTGCGGTCCGGCGGGGAGGCCGGCGAGGTCCAGGCGGCGGCGCGTGATCCGGGCGGCGAGGGTGCAGTCGGGGATGGGCGCCTGCGTCGGGATCGGGCGCGGCCCCGATCTAGATCGAGACGAGGGGGAGAGAGACGTGGGGGAGGAGTGGGGATCGTGTGGGAGCAGTGGGGGTGGACCAGGCTAGGGTTTCCGTCGGTGGGGGGGTTATGGAGGGGTTAGGTGGGCCGGCCCGGTTGGATGGCTAGCTGGGCTGAGGCCCAGCGTGGGGGGGTCTTTCTTCCTTTTTTTGTTGTTTTGTTTTTGTTTATACCTCTTCTTTTTATTTATTTTTCTTGTACTATTTTCTTTTATTTTTTTAGTAAAATAGTTTTACAAAATATTAAACTGGCTCCATATTTAGAGTGGCAAAATGAGACACGGTCACAAAAAGTTTGGTACCTAAATGAAATATTTTGCACATCTATAAATTTAGAAGGCATTTAAATATTTGTTTTAGCCATTTTTTTAATTAATTTAGAGCCTTTAAACTTTATATCAAAGTTTGGTTTCTCCACCATAATTATTTATGCATCATCTGGTACTTCTAGAACATTTTAGTTTTATTGTTTAAAAACTTTTGTTGTTTGCCTATACTTTAAATTTGAATTTGAATCGGTTTCGAACTAACACGAGATTAGCGATAGTAATCGAAGTGATGTGGCATCATTAACAGAGAATTACTGTAGCTTAATTATGCAGACGTCACAATTCTCCTCCACTACAAGAAATCTCGTCCCGAGATTTAAGAGGGGAGTAAGGGGGAAAGTTCTGGTTACGATATTCTAACAGATCTTCTCGAAGAAGTTAATCCCTTTCGTTGATGTCTTCAATTCTTTATTCCAATGCATCATGATAAGCTTGTCATCATTTCTTCGGGAACTCCATCGTACTTACGAAAGGATAAGGGGCAGCTCAGCTACGACAGAATGCTTTTGAGGGAAACAATCTGGGGTTAACCCATGAATGAGTATAAGATTATCTCTCGAGTTGAACATATGAAATACATCAAGAGTAAGGTACGAAGGTATAATAAGAGGTTCCAAGCGGATAGAGAGTTCCTCGAAGTCTGAACCAGAGTGAGAAAGGGGTTCAGAGTAGCGAGAGTAAGTATTGCGTCTGATACCAGAATAGAGCACTAGGAAGGTGGCCCATGAATTAAATACGAAGCCAAGCATGGAGAATAACCATTAGAAATAGGGTTGTACATGAGAGTCAGGTTTCGATCCTGTGGAACTGTGGGTTATGGGCCCACCATGTGGGTTAAAAGTAGGAAGGGTGCTGACATCTCGCACGGTCAGGGTGGCCAGGCATGTCAAAGGATAGCCTGTCAGTTATGTCGGCAACAACATTGGTACCAAGGGCGAGGAACGAAGAGAACCATTTTCCTGCTCGTTGAAACGAGGCGGACCAATAGGCAAAGTTCTCGTCCATCGATGGCTACCGGAATGTCATCAACAATAGTAACATGGTCTTGCTGTCAGAATTGTACAACGAGGTGTTTACACAAGCAGGAGAATGTTACTACTTAGATCATATAGATCACAAGAAGGTTAAACCAAACAATGGAAAGGAAAATATGATTACCACATTGACAGAACAATGGAAAGGAAAATGTGTTAAAACACATATTCCCGGGGTATATCCTTCCCACGGACAAGTAGGGCATGATATCCATGACAGTATTTAAAGTAGAAATCTCTTTAGGTAAGGGGAGAGAAATTTCATGACATTACCCATACAGCGGTGTTTGGATAAGTTTGATAAAGAAAATTTATCATTGTGTTTCAGATGTTATTATTGATGATCAGAGTACCACAGACATGCTTCGAGATAGCACTGACATGTTCTTCAAGCAAAGGTCAAACTTTGGATACACAAAGGATCCATCAGGAACAACTCATAGAATAAGTCTTGCAATAGGTCCTCCAACCAAGTGTGCTAGACATGACATCACCTTATTGGGTTATAGAAAGACCAATGCTATGACTCTTGGAAAATGTTCCAACCATCATATCTGACCGAGTTTCAGATCTGGTTGGTGTGAGGATACCTCAGACTCGGGATGAGAAGAAGAGGTGCAACACATTGACGGGATGGCGTTGCAAGATTCTCGGGAAATGAACTATGAAGGCAAGTTCCAAATCATGAGTTCACCATTTAACCAAGGAGAGGAAGAAGGGGTGGCTGATGAACTCAGCAACAATTCATTGAGATTTCCAAAAGATGGATCTCCACAATTAGGTGAACAAGGGGATGACAACTGTCAGATAAAATGATACAATGAGGTATGCTCAAGGAAACATACCCGTTTAAACATTGGTTGAAAGGTGCACCCAAAATATGGGCTGGGTCGCACGAACAATGTTAGAATGGTGACTTAATGAACAAAAGAATTAGAATGAAACTATCGATCATTCACTACAAGCAATAGGGTTGCTAGAAGTTTTGAATTCACACCTCAAGGTTCAATTGCCGGTATTCCGATTAGAATCAACACGGGGACCAAGAATGAACAAAGATGGCGAGAAGTAATACTATAACAAGAATCCTTAAGAGGTGGTGTAATTCTAACAACATTCTTGAGATACAAGATGGTAACACTCCAAGCTAAAGAAGAACAAATGTTGGATAGCAAGGAAGTCAAGGTATAACACAAAACACGGACAAGTTTGTGTTGAACAGAAGGCAATAAAGTGGTCGATGATAATACCATTGATCGAGGGAAAGGATGGTATTTCTCATCATGAATTCAATTGATATCCTAGTAGAGCTCAGAATGTTGATGATGATCATGACAAATTATGTCGAGAGGTTTCCTGGAGATGTAATCGATCGGCGATGACATCAAGTCAAAGGAATGATGAAGCGAAATGATCTTGGGACCATGAGTAGGACACAAACTCGAATTCAAGCTTGCATGCCTGCAGATCGAATCAAAAGACAAGGAAGATCGACGTAAGCTTAGCTCATCACCGAAAGTTGTGCTCTGGGAATAAGGACCAGGTAGCACAGTTAAAATTTAGCACATTAATGATATAGCTGATCAGGCTAGGAATGACTTGAAGGGTTAATAAATTCATAAGCAACGGAGATTACTTAGAGCTATTGAATCGGAGTGCAAAATTGATTCACTTATTAGTGTCCTTGAGTGTCTAACAACTCATAACCCGGGGAAAATTGGAATCGATGAGAAATAATACTTGAAGAACTCATAAGAAGTAATATGGTTCTGTGCTATTATCGAGATACCACGGGGTAATACTCGAAGGTAGATCATAATAGAGATTGGACGGGTGCATTGATCTGCAGAGGACAAGTGGTCCAACTTGTCCGAGAAAAGGATCAAAGATGATCAATCATGGTCGGAACCACGGTCGCAAAGGACCAACATAGATACAAGATGAACTTATAACAAGCGGGCCATTATTAATACAAGAAGCTTTCATGATAGATTCCACATCGGGTCCATGGGCATGAACGCAAGGTTCAAGGTCGACTCCCACTTCTCCAAAGCAGAACCTAACATTCACTTCTCATTTTGATAATGGTATTAGTGTTGAAAGTTTTACCTGGTGAAATACCAGATGAGTATGGCCCGTGAAATCTTTCAGGCTCACATAGATTAGTTAAGGCATTGGTTCAACCCATCGAGGCATCTTAGGAACATATACCACAAAATTTTAGAAGTAATTAACACAAGCTCGAAAGTAGAGCATGGTTCACAAAGCAGAGGATACAATTTACCAAAGGCATTACGTATCAGGGGAAGAACTTCCAAAGTGATTGAATATGAAGGACGTTGTCGGATAAAATCCAACAAGGTGCTGATGATCCATAAAGGATCTGATGTGAGTATCGGCTCACAACCAGAGGAAGAATCAATGCAAAGACATTGGATTATAGAAACAACTGAGTAACTTAGAGCTCAATTGCAAAGGAATTATGATTTTCAAAGCGAAGGATCAGAAGAAGACGCTCCGATCAAGGATGGATAAGTTCAATATACTTAGGGGCAAAATCGACAAAAAAATGATTGGTCGAGATCCAGCTCATGTTTAAGACCATGTATGAGCCGAAATGATGAACTCTAGGATCTGATGGAGGATTGCGAGCATTCACAACATATTGAATCAATGTACCCAAAATGATAGTGACAAAGGCTGCCAATAAGATTACTATACTTATGGGATTAACCATAATGCAAGCAAGCAAGAATTTCAAGAGCAGTAGGCTGCTCGGGATTTTCGGAAGATCGAATGATATTTTGAAGTCTTTGGCGAAACACATGAACAACGGGGAATGAGCGGATACTCGATAAGTGCGAGAATTATCTGTAGGGGTATTCAGGTGACAAAGAACAGCAAGGCAGTAAGCTCAAAGGATTCTCGGAGTACCTTGTAATAACAAGATCGACTGTGAATGATTATATGAGTGGCCAGTGTAAGTAGTTATCCATAAGGATTTATCGGTGGTCGGGAATAGCAAGAGTGGTGGGCACAAAGTCTCGAGAGAATATCAAAGAGTATCTTCGGAATCATCTGGTGAAGTAGGCCATCATCTGGAATGAAGGGGCTCTCCGGGAGAAAGTATTTACGAGAACCTAGAGTTGGAGTTAGCAAAACCATTTAACCCGAGTAGAAGAGAGATTAGAGTCCCAGAGTATAGACGAGAAATAAAAGATCCTAATACCACCCAATGGCGACGTGGGCCCGTGGGCCACACAACCATGTTAGTAAAAGTTTTGTAAAGTCTAGACTCGACTTCGGCCAAGGAGTGTGGAAGGGGGATTCCTACAGGCAGTCGGCTCTGATACCAACTTGTGATGCCCCCGATTCAATTCTACACTAATCAAACACGCAAACGTGTACGATCAAGATCAGGGACTCACGGGAAGATATCACAACACAACTCTACAAATAAAATAAGTCATACAAGCATGATATTACAAGCCAGGGGCCTCAAAGGCTCGAATACAAGAGCTCGATCTTAGACGAGTCAGCGAAAGCAACAATATCTGAGTTCAGACATAAGTTAAACAAGTTTGCCTTAAGAAGGCTAGCACAAAAGTAGGAATGATCGAAAAGGCGAGGCCTCCTGCCTGGGACCTCCTAACTACTCCTCGAAGTCAAACTCCACGTAGAATCATCCTCGGGATCCTCTGGCTCCCGGACTCCATCATCTGGTTGCAATAACCGGGTACAGAAAGGGGGAAAAGGGGGAGCAAAGCAACCGTGAGTACTCATCCAAAGTACCCGCAAGCAAGGAGCTACACTACATATGTATGCATTAGTATCAAATGGAAAAAGGGTATCATGTGTGGACTGAACTGCAGAATGCCGAAATAAGAGGGGGATAGCTAGTCCTTTCGAAGACTACGCTTCTGGCAACCTCCATCTTGCAGCAGAAGAATAGAGTAGATGGTAAGTTCAACAAGTAACATCGCATAGCATAATCCTAACCGATGATCCTCCCCTCGTTGCCCTGTGAGAGAGCGATCACCGGTTGTATCTGGCACTTGGAAGGGTGTGTTTTATTAAGTATCCGGTTCTAGTTGTCATAAGGTCAAGGTACAACTCCAAGTCGTCCTGTTACCGAAGATCACGGCTATTCGAATAGATTAACTTCCCTGCAGGGGTGCACCAGACAACCCAACACACTCGATCCCATTTGGCCGGACACACTTTCCTGGGTCATGCCCGGCCTCGGAAGATCAACACGTCGCAGCCCTACCTAGGCACAACAGAGAGGTCAGCACGCCGGTCTAAATCCTATGGCGCAGGGATCTGGGCCCATCGCCCATTGCACACCTGCACGTTGCGTACGCGGCCGGTGAGCAGACCTAGCAACCTCCATTACAAAGGAAGTTGCGTTACGCGGTCCAACCCGGCGCGTGCCGCTCGGTCGCTGACGTCACAAAGGCTTCGGCTGATACCATGACGTCGAGTGCCCATAACTGTCCCCGCGTAGATGGTTAGTGTGTATAGGCCAATAGCCAGACTCAGATCAAATACCAAGATCTCGTTAAGCGTGTTAAGTATCCACGAACGCCGACCAGGGCCAAGCCCACCTCTCTCCTAGGTGGTCTCAACCTGCCCTGCCGCTCTGCCTCAAAGTAACAGTCAGGGGCCGTCGGGAACTCAGGCCCACCACTACCTGGATGGAGCCACCTGCCCCTTCAGCCCCCATCTCCAAACAGTATCACCGGTAATGTAACAGTGTAAAGTATATAGTATATGCCCGTGATCACCTCCCGAGGTGATCACGGCCCAGTAGTATAGCATGGCAGACGGACAAGAGTGTAGGGCCACCGATGATAATCTAGCATCCTATACTAAGCATTTAGGATTGCAGGTAAGGTATCAATAGTTGTAGCAACAATGACAGGCTATGCATCAGGATAGGATTAACGGAAAGCGGTAACATGCTACACTACTCTAATACAAGCAGTATAGAGAAGAGTAGGCGATATCTGGTGATCAAAGGGGGGGCTTGCCTGGTTGCTCTGGCAAGAGAGAGGGGTCATCAACTCCGTAGTTGTACTGAGTAGCAGCGGCGTCGGGGTCTACCAGAAAAGTAAGGGAGGGGGAACACAATAAATAACAGAGCAATCAAAACATAACATGACAACGCGATGCTAGAGGTGATTCTAACGCAGGGATAGGTGATACCGGCGAAGGGGGGAAACATCCGGGGAAGTATCCCCGGTGTTTGCGTTTTCGGACCGGTGAACCGGAGGGGAAAGTTGCATGTTCGCTATGCTAGGGATGCGTGGCAGACGAACGAGCTGCGTATCCGGGTTCGTCTCGTCGTTATGAGCAACTTTCATGTAGAAAGTATTTTCATCCAAGCTACGGATTATTTTATATTAATTTTTAAAGATTTTAAATCATTTTCTAGAAATTAGCATAATTAAATTAATTTAGAAATTGCAATTATGATGTCAGCGTGACGTCAACATGATGTCAGCAGGACCAAAGGTTGACTGGGTCAAACTTGGCAGGTGGGACCCGTTCATCATTGACTGCCTATCTAACTAACAGATTACTTAGATTAGTTAGCTAATTAGATTATTCTAACACTGGTTAATTAAGTTAAATTAATTAAGTTAATTTAATTAATTCATTAATTATTTAATTAATCTTTTTAATCCTTCTAAAAAATCATTTTGGGGCTGGGCCCATTCGGTCAGTGGCCCAGGGCCATTGCGGGTGTGCGGGTGCCAGTGGCGCGGTTACGGGCGCACCCATGCGGGGCCGAACCCGACCGGGGAGGCGAGGCAAGGCGAGGCCACCAAGGCGCGATGGGCGCGGCGCGACAGCGCCAGCGGTGAGCGGGAAGGGGAGAGCCCGGGGTGGGCGCTGGAGTTGGCCGCCGGCGCGTCGATGGCCCGCGGGGCCAGAGGCAGAGGCGGGGCACAGGCAGCGGCAGGCTGCAAGAGGACGAGAACGCGCGGGCGGGGCACCACGGGGTTGGCCGGGTGCAGCTATCCGCGGGCGCCGGCGGGCGGCGGAGGCAGCAGAGGAGGCTACAGCGGTGCGGGCCGCGGCAGGTGCGAGCTGACGAGCGCGCGAGGGTAGGGTGAGCATGGGCCAGAGGCACGGACACGGGCACGAGCGATAGGAGGCGAGGCCACAACGGGGGGGAGGCGGAGCACGTCGAGCTGCGGCGTGGGCACGGCCAGAGCGCGGCCCCGAGGCGTGGGCGGGGCACGTGCGCGGTGCGACGTGTTCGGTGATGCAGGAGGAGAAGCAGGGGAGAGGAGGCCGGGGGCGGGCACGGAGCAGGGGAAGAGCGGAGGAGAGGCTGGGCCTCACTTGCGGTGCAGGGGAACGGGGCGGTGAGGCTTGGTGATGCGCGTCGGGGAGGAGGACGAGGAAGGCATGCGGTCCGGCGGGGAGGCCGGCGAGGTCTAGGCGGCGGCGCGTGCTCCGAGCGGCGAGGGCGCAGTCGGGGATGGGCGCCTGCGTCGGGATCGGGGATGGGCGCGGCCCCGATCTAGATCGAGACGAGGGGGAGAGAGACATGGGGGAGGAGTGGGGATCGTGCGGGAGCAGTGGGGGTGGACCGGGCTAGGGTTTCCGTCGGTGGGGGGGGGTTATGGAGGGGTTAGGTGGGCCGGCCCCGTTGGATGGCCAGCTGGGCTGAGGCCCAGCATGGGGGGGTCTTTCTTCTTTTTTTGTTGTTTTGTTTTTGTTTATACCTCTTCTTTTTATTTATTTTTCCTGTACTGTTTTCTTTTATTTTTGTTAGTAAAATAGTTTTACAAAATATTAAACTGGCTCCATATTTAGAGTGGCAAAATGAGACACGGTCATAAAAAGTTTGGTACCTAAATGAAATATTTTGCACTTCTATAAATTTAGAAGGCATTTAAATATTTGTTTTTACCATTTTTTAATTAATTTAGAGCCTTTAAACTTTATATCAAAGTTTGGTTTCTCCACAATAATTATTTATGCATCATCTGGTACCTCTAGAACATTTTAGTTTTATTGTTTAAAAACTTTTGTTGTTTGCCTATACTTTAAATTTGAATTTGAATCGGTTTCGAACTAACACGAGATTAGCGATAGTAATCGAAGTGACGTGGCATCATTAATAGAGAATTACTGTAGCTTAATTATCCGGACGTCACATGTTTTGAACTCATTCTAAATTTATATTGGTGTAATATCTACTGTATTCCAACTTCTCTATGGTTCATACCCTCCGATACTACTCATAGATTTATCAAAATAAGCAAACAACACATAAAAAGCAGAATCTGTCAAAAACAGAACAGCCTGTAGTAATCTGTATCAAACGTATACTTATGTAACTCATAAAATTATCAAATAAATTGGTGGACCTGAGTATTTTTTATATTAATCATCTGAAAAAATAATTAACTAAATAGAACTCTCCAATAAAAAATGGCAGCAATTCTCGTGAGCGCTAAAGTTTTTGTTTTTTACAGCATGATCAATAAGACTTCCCCCAAGTCTTCCCAAAGGTTCTACTTGGCACAAACACTAATTAAAACAAAAAAACACATCTAAACAGAGGCTATATGAATTATTTATTACTAAACAGGAACAAAAATCAAGGAACAAAAATAAAGTTGAGTTGCCTCCCAACAAGCGCTATCGTTTGACGCCCCTAGCTAGGCATGATGATTTCAATGATGCTCACATAAAGATAAGAATTGAAACATAAAGAGAGCATCATGAAGAATATAACTAGCACATTTAAGTCTAACCCATTTACTATGCATAGGGATTTTGTGAGCAAACAACTTATGGGAATAAGAATCAACTTGCATAGGAAGGTAAAACAAGCATAACTTCAAAACTTTAAGCACATAGAGAGTAAACTTGATATTATTGCAATTCCTACAAGCATATGTTCCTCCCTCATAATAATTTTCAGTATCATCATGAGTGAATTCAAAAATATAACCAGCACCTAAATCATTCTTTTCATGATCTACAAGCATAGAAAATTTACTACTCTCTACATAAGCAAAATTCTTCTCAATCGGAATAGTTAGAGTATCATAAGAGACTCGAATACTATAAATTGTTTCCACATTAAAAGAGTAATGTTCAGAAAAAGGGTAATAATAATCATGAAAAGTTTTATAAATATAATCATCACTACTTTTTATAGCATAAGTTTCATCACAATAATCATCATAAGTAGCAACTTTGTTCTCATCATAATCAATTGAAACCTCTTCCAAGATAGTGGAATCATTACTAAATAAAGTCATGACCTCTCCAAATCCACTTTCATAAATATAATCATCATAAGTAGGAGGCATGCTATCATCATTATAAATTTGCATATCAAAACTTGGGAGACTAAAAATATCATCTTCATTAAACATAGCATCCCCAAGCTTGTGGCTTTGCATATCATTAGCATCATGGATATTCAAGGAATTCATACTAACAACATTGCAATCATGATCATCATTCAAATATTTAGTGCCAAACATTCTAATGCATTCTTCCTCTAGCAATTGAGCACAATTATCGCAATCCTTATTTTCATGAAAGATATTAAAAAGATGAAGCATATGAGGTACCCTCAATTCCATTTTTATAGTTTTCTTTTATAAACTAAACTAGTGCTAAAACAAGAAACAAAAAGATCCGATTGCAAGATCTAAAGATATACCTTCAAGCGCTAACCTCCCCGGCAACGTCGCCAGAAAAGACCTTGATGTCTACTACACAACCTTCTTCTTGTAGACGTTGTTGGGCCTCCAAGTGCAGAGGTTTGTAGGACAGTAGCAAATTTCCCTCAAGTGGATGACCTAAGGTTTATCAATCCGTAGGAGGCGTAGGATGAAGATGGTCTCTCTCAAGCAACCCTGCAACCAAATAACAAAGAGTCCCTTGTGTCCCCAACACACCCAATACAATTGTAAATTGTATAGGTGCACTAGTTCGGCGAAGAGATGGTGATACAAGTGCAATATGGATGGTAGATATAGGTTTTTGTAATCTGAAAATATAAAAACAGCAAGGTAGCAAGTGGTAAAAGTGAGCGTAAACGGTATTGCAATGCGTTGAAACAAGGCCTAGGGTTCATACTTTCACTAGTGCAAGTCCTCTCAACAATAATAACATAATTGGATCACATAACTATCCCTCAACATGCAACAAATAGTCACTCCAAAGTCACTAATAGTGGAGAACAAACGAAGAGATTATGGTAGGGTACGAAACCACCTCAAAGTTATTCTTTCTGATCGATCTATTCAAGAGTCCGTAGTAAAATAACATGAAGCTATTCTTTCCGTTCAACCTATCCTAGAGTTCGCACTAGAATAACACATTAAGACACAAATCAACCAAAACCCTAATGTCACCTAGATACTCCAATGTCACCACAAGTATCTGCGGGTATGATTATACGATATGCATCACACAATCTCAGATTCATCTATTCAACCAACACAAAGAACTTCAAAGAGTGCCCCAAAGTTTCTACCGGAGAGTCAAGACGAAAACGCGTGCCAACCCCTATGCATAGGTTCATGGGCAGAACCCGCAAGTTGATCACCAAAACATACATCAAGTGGATCAATAGAATACCCCATTGTCACCACGGGTATCCCACGCAAGACATACATCAAGTGTTCTCAAATCCTTAAAGACTCAATCCGATAAGATAACTTCAAAGGGAAAACTCAATCCATTACAAGAGAGTAGAGGGGGAGAAACATCATAAGATCCAACTATAATAGAGAAGCTCGTGATACATCAAGATCGTACCAGCTTAAAGAACACGAGAGAGAGAGAGAGATCAAACACACAGCTACTGGTACATACCCTCAACCCCGAGGGAGAACTACTCCCTCCTCGTCATGGAGAGCGCCGGGATGATGAAGATGGCCACCGAAGAGGAATTCCCCCTCCGGCAGGGTGCTGGAACGGGTCTAGATTGGTTTTCGGTGGCTACAGAGGCTTCTGGCGGTGGAACTCCCGATCTATTGTGTTTTCCGAAGTTTTTAGGGTATATGGGTATATATGGGAGGAAGAAGTACGTCGGTGGACCTCCGGGCTTCCCACGAGGCAGGTTGCGCGCCCAGGGGGTGGGCGCGCCCCCCACCCTCGTGGGCAGCCCGGGACTCTCCTGGTCCAACTCCGATACTCCGTGGGCTTCTTCCGGTCCAAAAATAAGTTCCGTGAAGTTTCAGGTCAATTGGACTCCGTTTGATTTTCCTTTTCTGTGATACTCTAAAACAAGGAAAAAACAGAAACTGGCACTCGGCTCTGGGTTAATAGGTTAGTCCCAAAAATAATTTAAAAGTGCATAATAAAGCCCATAAACATCCAAAACAGATAATATAATAGCATGGAACAATAAAAAATTATAGATACGTTGGAGACGTATCAGGCCCCCTGGCAGGTCTCCAGTGCCCATCTTCTGCTCTATGAATTGTTTTGACCTAGAGAAACGGAGAGAGCTTTCCGGACGAAGTGCCACCGTCTCGAGGCGGAACTTAGGCAGAAGCAATTTAGGGCTCCGACGGAGTTGTTTTGCCAAGGAAACTTCCCTCCCCGAGGGGGAAATCAAAGCCATCGTCATCACCAATGATCCTCTCATCGAGAGGGGGTCAATCTTCATCAACATCTTCACCAGCACCATCTCCTCTCAAACCCTAGTTCATCTCTTTTATTCAATCTTTGCCTCCAAACCTCAGATTGGTACCCGTGGGTTGCTAGTAGTGTTGATTACTCCTTGTAGTTGATGCTAGTTGGTTTATTTGATGGAAGATCATATGTTCAGATCCTTAATGATATTCAATACCCCTCTGATCTTGAACATGAACATGCATTGTGAGTAGTTACTTTTTTTCCTGAGGACATGGGAGAAGTCTTGTTATAAGTAATCATGTGAATTTGGTATTCGTTTGATATTTTGATGAGATGTATGTTGTCTTTCCTCTAGTGGTGTTATGTGAACGTCGACTACACGACACTTCACCATGATTTGGGTCTAAGGGAATGCATTGGGACGTAATAAGTAGATGATGGGTTGCTAGAGTGACAGAAGCTTAAACCCTAGTTTATGTGTTGCTTCATAAGGGGCTCATTTGGATCCACATGTTTCATGCTATGGTTAGATTTATCTTAATTCTTCTTTCGTAGTTGCGGATGCTTGCGAGAGGGGTTAATCATAAGTTGGAGGCTTGTCCAATTAAGGATGGCACCCAAGCGCTGGTGCACCGACATATCAAATTATCAAAGTAACGAATGCGAATCATATGAGCATGATGAAAACTAACTTGACAGTAATTCCCATGTGTCCTCGGGAGCTCTTTGCTTTATATAAGAGTTTGTCCAGGCTTACCCTTTGCTACAAAAAGGATTGGGCCACCTTTATACACCTTTGTTACACTTGTTACTTTTACCCGTTATGAATTATCTTATCACAAAACTATCTGTTATCGATAAATTCAGTGCTTGCAGAAAATACCTTGTTGAAAACCGCTTGTCATTTCATTCTGCTCCTCGTTGGGTTCGACACTCTTACTTATCTAAAGGACTATGATAGTTCCCCTATACTTGTGGGTTATTAATACTCCTTTCTGGCGCCGTTGCCAGGGAGTGAAGCGCCTTTGGTGAGTGTAATTTGGTAAGTAAAAATTTATATTACGTGCTGAAATTTACTGTCACTTGTCACTATGGAAAATCATCATTTGAGAGGTTTGTTCGGGGTATCTTTGTGACGCCCGGGTAATTAAGCTACAGTGATCCTCTTCTAATGGTGCCACATCACCTCGTATATAGTTGCTAATCTCGAGTTAGTTCGAAACCGATTCAAATTCAAATTCAAAAATAGGCAAACAATAAAAGTTTTCAAATATCAAAACTAAAATGTTCCGGGTGAACCAAATATTGCATAGATAGTTATGGGAGGAAAACCACACATTTATAAAATGTTTAAATACTATGAGATGAATAAAACAGTAGCAAAAATGATTATTTGAATAACTTTTATAATTAATAAAATGTCAAACTAAGTTATTTGGGGTCTAGACTTTTTGTGACTATGGACTAAGTTGTAATACTAATTTAGATACTAAGTGTATATTTTACTAAAATAGAATGCAACTAAAATAAAGCAGGAAAGAATAAATAAAAGGAAAAGAAAACACAAAAACAGAAAAGAAAACTAAAAAAAAAGGGCAAAAGAAACCCCCACCCCACTGGGCCAAGTGGCCTAACTAGGCCACCAGGCCAGCCCACCTCCCCTCCTACTAACCCTCCCAACCGACCCATCCACGCCCCCCTTAACCCCACGACCCCCACTACCCAAACCCTAATTCCCCCCGTCGCCCCACTTCCTCCTCCCGATCCGATCTGGATCGGGATCGATCCCCGTCAACCTCGCCCGAGACGCCCGCTCCCCGCGCCCCCGACGTCGGCGCCCGTCCCCGGCGCTGCCCCGCCCCGTCACCGGACCTCCTTCGCGCCCATCCTCTCCCTCGCGTGGCACCCGCCGGAAGCCGCGGCCTCGACCCGTCGCCGCCCGGAGCTCGACGCGCCTCCACCTCCCCGCTGGAACTGCCTCCCCGTCTCCGTCGCGCGTCCCCGACCTCCACCTCGCCCCCCGCTGCCCGAATCCCTACCGGCCCCGTGAGCTTCCCCCGCCCTCCTCTCTGCTGCCGTGTCGCGCGCATGCTCTTCCGTGGCCACGCCCTCTCCCCCGTGCTCGGCTCCGCCGCCCGACGGTGCTCGTGGACAGCCGCACCCGACCAACCCGCGGCGCCCGCGCCCTCACCGCCCCGTAGCTTGCCGCGCGCGCACGCCCCGCGCCTAGCGGGGCCTCCTTCCCCTCACCGCGCTCCGCCCCTGGCCTCCTCCTCCTCCTGCTGCCTCAGGCCGCCGTCGTTCGCCACCGCGTGCGCGCCCGCTACCACTGCCCATGTCCGCCTCCCTCCCCCCCCCGCTCGCCGCTGCTGCCCGCTGTGGGCTCGGGCGTGCGCTTGCGCCAGTCGCAGCCGCTGCCGCCCTTCCCCGTGGCAGCCCCGTCTTCTGCCACGGCTCCGTCGCGCCGCCTAGTCCGCTCCCCGGCCGACGCCCCATGGCCCGTGCCTCGCCTCCGCTCGCCGTGGCCCCGACTGGCTACGACCAGTTCGGGCGCCCCGCAGCGCCCCAGCGCTCGTGCCCGCAATGGCCATGGGCCTATGACAGCCGGGCCCCGCGGCCCCAAAACGTTTACAAAAAAATATAAATGTTAAAAACAAAGAAAAATAATAATTAAATAAATAGAATTAATAATTAATTAATTAAAGAATTAATTAACTTAACTAAACTTGGGTTAATTAAACCAAACAATTAATTAAACTAATTAATCACAATTAGATTAACCAAATAACTAATTAAACTAACAGCTGTTAGTTAATTAAATAGTCAATGACAGTGGGGCCCACCCCCCTAATTAATCATGTTTAGGTTAATTAAAATTGGTTAATCAAATATTACACTGATAGGTGGGACCCATGCGTCAGATTGACCTGGTCAACTGCTGACGTCATGCTGACGTCATGATGACGTCAGCAGACACTATTCTGGATAATGTTGATTAAATTAAATAAATAAATCCTAAAAATGATTTAAATCTTTTAAAATTTATATAAAATAAACCGTAGCTCGGATGGAAAAGCTTTGTACATGAAAGTTGCTCAGAACGACGAGACGAATTTGAATACGCAGCCCGTTTATCCGCCACACATCCCTAGCATAGCGAACACGCCACTTTCCCCCTCTGTTTCATCTGTGCGAAAACGCGAAACACCGGGGATACTTTCCCGGATGTCATCCCCCTTCACCGGTATCACCTACTACCGCGTTAGGGCACCTCTAACGTCGTTACTTGTCATGTCATGCATCACTATGCTTATGCTTGCTTATATATTTTTTGTTTTTCCCCCCTCTTCTCTCGATCTAGACACCGAGACCGACGCCGCTGCTACCCAGTACGACTACGGTGTTGACGACCCCTCTCTCTTGCCAGAGCAACCAGGCAAGCCCCCCCTTGATCACCAGATATCGCCTACTCTTCTCTATACTGCTTGCATTAGAGTAGTGTAGCATGTTACTGCTTCAGTTAATCCTATCTGATGCATAGCCTGTCCTTGCTACTACTGTTGTTACCTTTACCTGCTATCCTACTGCTTAGTATAGGATGCTAGTGTTCCATCAGTGGCCCTACACTCTTGTCCGTCTGCCATGCTATACTACTGGGCCGTGATCACTTCGGGAGGTGATCACGGGCATATACTAATATACTTTACACTTTACATTACCTGTGTGATACTGTTCGGAGATGGGGGCTGAAGGGCAGGTGGCTCCATCCCGGTAGAGTGGGCCTGGGTTCCCGACGGCCCCCGACTGTTACTTTGAGGCGGAGCGACAGGGCAGGTTGAGACCACCTAGGAGAGAGGTGGGCCTGGCCCTGGTCGGCGTTCGCGGGATACTTAACACGCTTAACGAGATCTTGGTATTTGATCTGAGTCTGGCATACTGGCCTATACGCACTAACCATCTACGCGGGAGTTATGGGCATCCGGCGTCGTGGTATCAGCCGAAGCCTTCGTTGACGTCAGCGACGGAGCGGCGCGCGCTGGATTGGACTGGAACGCCACTAGGCTAGGTCTGCTTCTGGCCGCCCACGCAACGTGCAGGTGTGCTAAGGGCGATGGGCCCAGACCCCTGGCGCTTAGGTTTAGACCGGCGTGCTGACCTCTCTGTTGTGCCTAGGTGGGCTGCGACGTGTTGATCTTCCGAGGCCGGGCATGACCCAGGAAAGTGTGTCCGGCCAAATGGGGGATCGAGCGTGTTGGGTATGTGGTGCACCCCTGCAGGGAAGTTAATCTATTCGAATAGCCGTGATCTTCGGTAACAGGACGACTTGGAGTTGTACCTTGACCTTATGACAACTAGAACCGGATACTTAATAAAACACACCCTTCCAAGTGCCAGATACAACCGGTGGTCGCTCTCTCACAGGGCGACGAGGGAGGATCATCGGTTAGGATTATGCTATGCGATGCTACTTGGAGGACTTCAGTCTACTCTCTTCTACATGCTGCAAGACGGAGGCTGCCAGAAGCGTAGTCTTCGATAGGACTAGCTATCCCCCTCTTATTCCAGCATTCTGCAGTCCAGTCCACATATGATACCCTTACTCCATTTGATACCCATGCATATGTAGTGTAGCTTCTTGCTTGCGAGTACTTTGGATGAGTACTCACGGTTGCTTTCTCCTTCTTTTCCCTCTATCCCTTCTACCTGGTTGTCGCAACCAGATGTTGGAGCCCAGGAGCCAGACGCCACCGTCGACGACGACCCCTACACCGGAGGTGCCTACTACTACGTGATGCCCGCTGACGACGACCAGGAGTAGTTAGGAGGATCCCAGGCAGGAGGCCTGCGCCTCTTTCGATCTGTATCCCAGTTTGTGCTAGCCTTCTTAAGGCAAACTTGTTTAACTTATGTCTGTACTCAGATATTGTTGCTTCCGCTGACTCGTCTATGATCGAGCTCTTGTATTCGAGCCCCCGAGGCCCCTGGCTTGTAATATGATGCTTGTATGACTTTTTTTTATTTGTACAGTTGTGTTGTGATATCTTCCCGTGAGTCCCTGATCTTGATCGTACACGTTTGCGTGTATGATTAGTGTACGATTGAATCGGGGGCGTCACAATCTTCACCTCAACCGAAAGAACAAGAAGTTGCTCCTCAACCTATTGCACCTACTGAAAATATTTATTATGAAATTCCTTTGGGTATGATAGAGAAACTGCTAGCTAATCCTTATGCAGGAGATGGAACACTACATCCTGATATGCATCTAATCTATGTGGATGAAGTTTGTGGATTATTTAAGCTTGCAGGGTTGCCCGAGGATGAAGTCAAGAAGAAGGTCTTCCCCTTATGTTTGAAGGGAAATGCATTGACATGGTATAGGCTATGTGATGATATGGGATCATGGGACTACAAGCGGTTGAAATTGGAATTCCATCAGAAGTTTTATCCTATGCATCTTGTTCATCGTGATCGTAATTATATATATAATTTTTGGCCTCGTGAAGGAGAAAGCATTTCTCAAGCTTGGGGGAGGCTTAAGTCAATGTTATATTCATGCCCAATCATGAGCTCTCAAAAGAAATTATTATTCAGAATTTTTATGCTCAACTTTTTCATAATGATCAATCCATGCTCGATACTTCTTGTAGTGGCTCTTTTATGAAGAAGACTATTGAATTAGAATGGGATCTCTTGGAAAGAATTAAACGCAACTCTGAAGATTGGGAGCTCGACGAAGGTAAGGAGTCAGGTATAAACCTTAAGTTTGATTGTGTTAAATCTTTCATGGACACCGATACTTTTCGTCAATTTAGCACTAAATATGGACTTGACTCTGAGATAGTAGCTTCTTTCTATGAATCATTTGCTACTGATGTTGATCTCCCTAAGGAGAAGTGGTTTAAATATCATCCTCCCAATGAAGTAAAAATAGTAGAACCTATTAAAGATGAAGAAGAAACCATTACTTATAATGTTGATCCTATAATTCCTACTACTTATATTGAGAAATCACCTTTTCTTGTTAGGATAAAAGAACATGCTAAAGCTTCAGCTGTAGTCCGTAAGAGTTATACTAGAACACCTACACCACCCGAAAAAATTAAAGTGGAACCTAGTATCTCTATGGTTAAAGATCTCCTGGTCGATAATATTAATGGGGATGTTATTTATTTCTGTGATGAAGCTGCTAGAATTGCTAAACCTGATGAAAAAGATAAACATAGACCTATTGTTGGCATGCCTATTGTCTCTGTTAAGATAGGAGATCATTGTTATCATGATTTATGTGATTTGGGTGCTAGTGTGTGTGAGTGCAATTCCCTTTACTTTATATCAAGAAATTATGAATGATATCACGCCTGCTGAAATAGAAGATATTGATGTTACTATTAAGCTTGCTAATGGAGTTACTGTCTCACCAATTGGGATTGTTAGAGACGTTGAAGTCTTGTGTGGGAAATAAAATATCCCACCGCTTTCCTAGTTCTTGGCCCCCCACAATATAATTTTTGTTCCATTATATTTGGTAGACCTTTCTTGAACACTGTTAATGCTAAGATAGATTGTGAGAAAGAAACTATTAGTGTAAGTTTCGGGGATGTGTCTCATGAGTTTAATTTCTCCAAATTTCGTAGACAACCCCATGATAAAGAATTGCCTAGTAAAGATGAAATTATTGGTCTTGCTTCTATTGTCGTGCCTCATATTGATCCTTTAAAACAATATTTGCTAGACCATGAAAATGATATGTTTATGAATGAAAGGAACGAAATAGATGAAATATTATTTCAACAAATGCCTGTTATGAAACACAATTTTCCCGTTGAGACTCTGGGAGATCCTCTACCACCAAAGAGTGTTCTTGTGTTCGATCTTAAACAATTGCCTGATACCTTGAAATATGCTTATTTAGATGAAAACAAGTATATCATGTTATTATAAGTGCTAACCTTTTAGAGCATGAAGAAAAGAAATTAATGAAAACTCTGAAGAAGCACCGTGCCGCTATTGGATATACTCTGGATGATCTTAAGGGCTTTAGTTCCACTCTATGTCAGCACAAAATTAATATGGAACCTGATGCTAAACCAGTTGTTGATCACCAAGGACGGTTAAATCCTAAGATGAAAGAAGTGGTAAGGAATGAAATATTAAAGCTTCTAGAAGCAGGTATAATTTATCCTATTGCTGATAGTAGATGGGTAAGTCCTGTTCACTGTGTCCCTAAGAAGGGAGGTATTACTATTATTCCTAATGATAAAAATGAATTGATTCCACAAATAATTATTACAAGTTATAGAATGGTAATTGATTTCAGAAAATTAAAAAAAGCAACTAGAAAAGATCATTGTCCTCTACCTTTCATTGATCTAATGCTAGAAAGACTTTCAAAACATGCACACTTTTGCTTTCTAAATGGTTATTCTGGTTTTTCTCAAATACTTGTGTCACAAGAGGATCAAGAAAAAACTACTTATGCATGCCCTTTTGGTACCTTTGCTTATAGACGTATGCCTTTTGGTATATGCAATGCACCTGCTACTTTTCAAAGATGTATGATGATACGTCTCCAACGTATCTATAATTTTTGATTGTTCCATGCTATTATATTATCTGTTTTGGATATTTTATATATATTCATATGCTATTTTATTATTTTTGGGACTAACCTATTAACCTAGAGCCCAGTGCCAGTTTCTGTTTTTTCCTTGTTTTTGAGTTTCACAGAAAAGGAATATCAAACGGAGTCCAAAGGAGCTGAAAATTTACTATGATTTTTTATGGACCAGAAGAAGCCCTCGAAGCACAAGAGTTGGACCAGAAGCTTCACGAGGAAGCGGCAAGGGTGGAGGGCGCGCCCCCTGGCTTGCCGCTGCCTCATGGACCCCCTGACTTGTTTCTGACACCAAAAATTCCTATAAATCATGAAACCCCCAGAAAGAAACCTAGATCGGGAGTTCCGCCGCCGCAAGCCTCTGAGTCCTCGAAAAACCAATCTAAGCCTGTTCCGGCACCCTGCCGGAGGGGGGAATCATCACCGGAGGCCATCTTCATCATCCCGATAGTCTCCATGACGAGGAGGGAGTAGTTCACCCTCGGGGCTGAGGGTATGTACCAGTTGCTATGTGTTTGATCTCTCTCTCTCTCTCTCTCGTGTTCTTGATTTGGCACAATCTTAATGTACCGTAAGGTTTGTTATTATAGTTGGATCTTTTGGTGTTCTTTCCTTTCTACCTTGTGATGAATTGAATCTTTTCTTTTGAGGTTTTGTTATGTTGGATTGAATCTTTGGATGTGAGAGCACTTGATATATGTCTTGCGATGGGATATCTGTGGTGACAATGGGATGTTCCATTGATCCACTTGATGTATGTTTTGATTATCAACTTGCGGATTCCAGTGGTGACATTGGGGTAATCTATGCATAGGTGTTGGTATGCATTTTCATATTCCTTTCTCCTATAGAAATCTTGGGATACCCTTGAAGTTCTTTGTGTTGGATTGGATATTATGAATTTGAGATTATGTGATGCATATCATATAATTGACCCACAGATACTTGTGGTGACATTGGAGTATATAGGTGACATTAGGGTTGATTGATGTGTGTCATGTGGTGTTATTTTAGTACGAACTCTAGGGCTGTTTGTGACACTTATAGGAATAGCCCAATAGATTTATCGGAAAGAATAACTTTGAGGCGGTTTCGTACCCTACAAGAAATTTCATCTTATGTTCTCCGTGATAGGAACTTTGGAGTGATTCTTCGTTGCACGTAGAGGGGTTGTTATATGATCCAATTATGTTATCATTATTGAGAGAACTTGCACTAGTGAAAGTATGAACCCTAGGCCTTGTTTCCAAGCATTGCAATACCATTTTTGATCACTTTTATCACTTGTTACCTCATTGTTTTTATTTATTCAGATTATAAAAATATATTTCTTTATACACTTGTATCACCATCTATTCACCGAACTAGTGCACCTATACAATTTACCACTATATTGGGTGTGTTGGGGACACAAGAGACTCTTTGTTACTTGGTTGCAGGGTTGTTTGAGAGAGACCATCTTCATCCTATGCCTCCCACGGATTGATAATCCTTATGTCATCCACTTGAGGGAAATTTGCTACTGTCCTACAAAACTCTGCGCTTGGAGGCCCAACATGACTCTACAAGAAGAAGGTTGCATAGTAGACATCATATGATGGCTATATTCTCTGACTTTTGTGAAAAGATTGTTGAGGCTTTCATGGATGATTTCTCCATTTATAGGACTTCTTTTGATGATTGCATAAGCAACATTGGTCGAGTTTTGCAGAGATGTGAAGAAACTAATCTTGTCTTGAATTGGGAGAAGTGCCACTTTATGGTTAATGAAGGTATTGTCTTGGGGCATAAAATCTGTGAAAGAGGTAATGAAGTTGATAAAGCTAAAGTTGATGCAATTGAAAAGATGCCATGTCCTAAAATATCAAAGGTATAATAAGTTTCCTTGGTCATGCTGGTTTTTATAGGAGATTCATTAAAGACTTCTCTAAACTTTCTAGACCTCTCACTAATCTTTTACAAAAAGATGTTCCATTCGTTTTTTATGATGTTTGTTTAGAAGCCTTTGAAATACTTAAGAAAGCCTTAATTTCTGCACCTATTGTTCAACCACCTGATTGGAACCTACCCTTTGAAATTATGTGTGATGCTAGTGATTATGATGTTGGTGCTGTTCTAGGGCAAAGAGTTGATAAGAAATTAAATGTTATCCATTATGCTAGTAAAACTTAGACAGTGCTCAAAGAAATTATGCTACTACTGAAAAAGAATTTTTAGCAGTTGTATTTGCTTGTGACAAGTTCAGATCTTATATTGTTGATTCTAAGGTAACTGTTCACATCTATCATGTTTCTATTAAATATCTTATGGAAAAGAAAGATGCTAAACCTAGACTTATTAGGTGGGTTCTCTTGCTACAAGAATTTGATTTACATATGACTGATAGGAAAGGGGCTGAAAACCCTGTAGCAGACAACTTGTCTAGGTTAGAAAATATTCTTGATGACCCACTACCTATTGATGATAGCTTTCCTGATAAACAATTAGTTGTCGTAAATGCTTCTCTTAGTACTCCATGGTATGAAGACTATGCTAATTATATTGTTGCTAAATTTATACCACCTAGTTTCACATACCAACAAAAGAAAAAAAATTCTATGATTTAAGACATTATTTTTGGGATGATCCACACCTTTATAAATAAGGAGTAGATGGTGTTATTATACGTTGTGTACCTGAGCATGAACATGAACAAATCCTATGCAAGTGTCACTCCGAGGCTTACGGAGGACACCATGCTGGAGACAGAACTGCACACAAGGTATTACAATCTGGTTTTTATTGGCCTACTCTCTTCAAAGATGCCCATAAGTTTGTCTTGTCTTGTGATGCATGTCAAAGGATTGGCAATATTAGTAGACGACATGAAATACCTATGAATTATTCACTTGTTATTGGACCATTCGATGTTTGGGGATTTGATTATATGGGACCTTTTCCTTCCTCCAATGGGTATACACATATTTTGGTTGCTGTTGATTATGTTACTAAGTGGGTAGAAGCTATTTCAACCAGTAGTGCTGATCATAACACCTCCATTAAAATGCTTAAAGAAGTTACTTTTCCAAGGTTTGGAGTCCCTAGATATTTAATGACTGATGGTGGTTCACACTTTATTCACGGTGCCTTTCGTAAATTGCTTGCTAAGTATGATGTTAACCATAGAATTGCATCTCCTTATCACCCTCAGTCTAGTGGTCAAGTAGAATTGAGTAATAGAGAAATAAAATTGATCTTGCAAAAGATTATTAATAGATCCAGGAAGAATTGGTCTAAGAAACTTGATGATGCATTATGGGCTTACAGAACTTCTTATAAGAATCCTATGGGAATGTCTCCATATAAAATGGTTTATGGAAAAGCATGTTGCTACGTCTTGAGCTTGCATTGGTTTTCCCCGAAGAGGAAGGGATGATGCAGCAGAGTAGCGTAAGTATTTCCCTCAGTTTTTGAGAACCAAGGTATCAATCTAGTAGGAGCCCACGCTCAAGTCCCTCGTACCTGCACAAAGCGATAGCTACTCGCAACCAACGCGATTAGGGGTTGTCAATCCCTTCACGGTCACTTACGAGAGTGAGATCTGATACATATAATATTTTTGGTATTTTTGGTATAAAGATGCAAAGTAAAAAGTAAAAGCAAAGTAAAAAGCAAAGCAAGATTAAAGTGATGGAGATTGATATGATGAGAATAGACCTGGGGGCCATAGGTTTCACTAGTGGCTTCTCTCAAGAGCATACTTATTCTACGGTTGAGCAATTGACAGAATTGAGCATAGTTATGAGAATATCTAGGCATGATCATGTATATAGGCATTCATGTCCGTGACAAGTAGACCGAAACGATTTCTTGCATCTACTACATATTTACTCCACTCATCGACCAGCTATCCAAGCATGCATCTAGAGTATTAAGTTTAAAAACAGAGTAACGCCCTTAAAAGCAAGATGACCATGAATGTAGAGAGATAAATTCATGCAATATGAAATAAACCCCATCCTTGTTATCCTCGATGGCAAACTGATACAATACGTGCCTTGCTGGCCCCTTCTGTCCACTGGGAAAGGACACCGCAAGATCGAACCATGGCAAGTACTACCAATCTAGTTGGCCAAACCAAACGGATAATTCGAAGAGACTTGCAAAGATAAACAATCATACATAAAAGAATTCAGAGAAGATTCAAATATTATTCATAGATAGACTTGATCATAAACCCACAATTCATCGGTCTCAACAAACACACCGCAAAAAGAAGATTACATCGAATAGATATCCACAAGAGAGGGGGAGAACTTTGTATTGAGATTCAAAGAGAGAGAAGAAGCCATCTAGCTACTAACTATGGACCCGAAGGTCTGAGGTAAACTACTCACACTTCATCGGAGGGGCTAGGATGATGTAGAAGCCCTCCGTGATGACGACCCTCTTCTGGCGGAGCTCCGGAACAGGCCCCAAGATGGGATCTCGTGGATACAGAAAGTTGCGGCGGTGGAATTAGGTTTTTGGCTCCTGTTCTGATCGTTTGGGGGTACGTTGTATATATAGGAGGAAGAAGTACGCTGGAGGAGCAACGAGGGGCCCACGAGGCAGGGGGCGCGCCCTAGGGGGGCGCCCCCACCCTCGTGACCGCCTCTTTTGTTCCTTGGAGCAGGGTCCAAGTCTCCTGGATCATGTTCGGTGAGAAAATCACGTTCCCGAAGATTTTATTCCGTTTGATATTTCGTTTCTTCAAAACACTAAAATAGGCAAAAAACAGCAATTCTGGGTTGGGCCTCCGGTTAATAGATTAGTCCCAAAAATAATATAAAAGTGGAAAATAAAGCCCATATAGTCCAAAACAGTAGATAATATAGCATGGAGCAATCAAAAATTATAGATACATTGGAGACGTATCAGGCATCCCCAAGCTTAATTCCTGCTCGTCCTCGAGTAGGTAAATGATAAAAAGAGAATTTTTGATGCGGAGTGCTACTTGGCATAATTTCAATGAAGATCTTCTTAATTGTGGTATGAATATTCAGATTATAAAGATTCAAGACAAAAGTTTATGTTGACATAAAAAATAATAATACTTCAAGCATACTAACAAAGCAATTATGTCTTCTCAAAATAACATGGCCAAAGGAAGTTATCCCTACAAAATCATATAGTCTGGCTATGCTCCATCTTCACCACACAAAGTATTTAAATCATGCACAACCCCGATGACAAGCCAAGCAATTGTTTCATACTCTAACTTTTTCAAAACTTTCTCAATCTTCACGCAATACATGAGCGTGAGCCATGGATATAACACTATAGGTGGAATAGAATGGTGGTTGTGGAGAAGACAAAAAGGAGGGGAAGATAGTCTCACATCAACTAGGCGTATCAACGGGCTATGGAGATGCCCATCAATAGATATCAATGTGAGTGAGTAGGGATTGCCATGCAACGGATGCACTAGAGCTATAAATGTATGAAAGCACAACAAAAGAAACTAGTGGGTGTGCATCCAACTTGCTTGCTCACGAAGACCTAGGGCAATTTTGAGGAAGCCCATTATTGGAATATACAAGCCAAGTTCTATAATGAAAAATTCCCACTAGTATATGAAAGTGACAACATATGAGACTCTCTATATGAAGAACATGATGCTACTTTGAAGCACAATATATGAGACTCGCTATATCATGGTGCTACTTTGAAGCACAAGTGTGGAAAAAAAGATAGTAGCATTGCCCCTTTTTTGGGCCTTCTTTTTTTTCTTTGGCCTTTCTCTTTTTTTATTGGGACAATGCTCTATTGAATGATGATCATCACACTTTTATTTATTTACAACTCAATGATTACAACTCGATTCTAAAACAAAGTATGACTCTATATGGATGCCTCCGGCGGTGTACCGGGATATGCAATGAATCAAGAGTGACAAGTATGAAGAAATTATGAATGGTGGCTTTGCCACAAATACTATGTCAACTACATGATCATGCTAAGCAATATGACAATGGTGAATGTGTCATGATGAACTAGATGATGGAAAGTTGCATGGCTATATATCTCAGAATGGCTATGGAAATGCCATAATAGGTAGGTATGGTGGCTGTTTTGAGGAAGGTATATGGTAGGTGTATGATACCGGCGAAAGGTGCGCAGTATTAGAGAGGCTAGCAAAGGTGGAAGGGTGAGAGTGCGTATAATCCATGGACTCAACATTAGTCATAAAGAACTCATATACTTATTGCAAAAAATCTAGAAGTTATCAAAGCAAAGTATTACGCGCATGCTCCTAGGGGTGTAGATTGGTAGGAAAAGACCATCGCTCGTCCCCGACCGCCACTCATAAGGAAGACAATCAATAAATAAATCATGCTCCGACTTCGTTACATAACGGTTCACCATACGTGCATGCTACGGGAATCACAAACTTTAACACAAGTATTCTTTAAATTCACAACTACTCAACTAGCATGACTTTGATATTATCACCTCCATATCTCAAAACAATTATCATGCTTCAATATTTTCTTAGTATTCAACACACTCAAAAGAAAGTTTCACAAATCTTGAATACCAAGCATATTATTATTAAGCAAATTACCATGCTATTAAGAGACTCTCAAAATAATTTAAGTGAAGCATGAGAGATCAATAGTTTCTTTAAAACAAATCCACCACCGTGCTCTAAAAGATCTAAGTGAAGCACATAGAGCAAAATTATAACACTCAAAAGATATAAGTGAAGCACATAGAGCAAAATTATCTAGCTCAAAAGATATAAGTGAAGCACATAGAGCAAAACTACTTAGCTCAAAAGATATAAGTGAAGCACATAGAGTATTCTATAAAATTTTAATTCATGTATGGCCCT
The DNA here is from genome assembly GCF_003073215.2 of Triticum urartu. Classification (NCBI taxonomy): domain Eukaryota; kingdom Viridiplantae; phylum Streptophyta; class Magnoliopsida; order Poales; family Poaceae; genus Triticum; species Triticum urartu. The sequence goes on along the minus strand of NC_053023.1, from coordinate 485,804,247 downwards.
CTCAAAAGGTGTGTACAGCAAGGATGATTGTGGCATACTAAGACACAAAGACACAAATAATACAAGACGCTCCAAGCAAAACACATATCATGTTGGTGAATAAAAATATAGCTCCAAGTAAATTACCGATGGAAGTGGACGAAAGAGGGGATGCCTTCAGGGCCATCCCCAAGCTTTGACTTTTTGGTGTCCTTGGATTATCTTGGGGGTGCCATGGGCATCCACAAGCTTAGGCTCTTGCCACTCCTTGTTCCATGATCCATCAAAAGAATTCACCCAAAACTTGAAAACTTCACAACACAAAACTCAAAATAGAAAACTCGTGAGCTCCGTTAGCGAAAGAAAACAAAAGACCACTTCAAGGTACTGTAATGAACTCATTCTTTATTTATATTGGTGTTAAAAATACTGTATTACAACTTCTCTATGGATTATAAACTATTTTACTAGCCATAGATTCATCAAGATAAGCAAACAACACACGAAAAACAGAATCTATCAAAAACAGAACAGTCTGTAGTAATCTGTAGCTAGCGCAAGATCTGGAACCCCAAAAATTCTAAAATAAATTTCTGGACTTGAGGAATTTATCTATTAATCATCTTCAAAAAGAATTAACTAAATATAACTCTTCAAATAAAAATGACAGCAGTTCTCGTGAGCGCTAAAGTTTCTGTTTTTTACAGCAAGTTCAACAAGACTTTCCCCAAGTCTTCCCAACGGTTCTACTTGGCACAAACACTAATTAAACACAAAAAATACAACCAAAACAGAGGCTAAATAATTTATTTATTACTAATCAGGATCAAAAAGCAAGGAATAAAAATAAAATTGGGTTGCCTCCCAACAAGCGCTATCGTTTAACGCTCCTAGCTAGGCATAAAAGCGAGGATAGATCTAGGTATTTCCATCTTTGGTAGGCAATCCATAAGTGGCTCTCATGATAGTTTCATATGGTAATTTTATTTTCTTTCTAGGAAAGTGTTCCATGCCCTTTTTTAATGGAAATTGAAATCTAATATTCCCTTCCTTCATATCAATAATCGCACCAACCGTTCTAAGGAAAGGTCTACCAAGAATAATAGGGCAAGAAGGATTGCAATCTATATCAAGAACAATGAAATCTACGGGCACATAATTCCTATTTGCAACAATAAGAACATCATTAATCATTCCCATAGGTTTCTTAATAGTGGAACCCGCAAGATTCAAGTTTAGAGAGCAATCATCAAAATTACGGAAATCTAGCAAATCACACAAAGTCTTGGGAATAGTAGAGACACTAGCAACCAAATCACGTAAAGCATAAAACTCATGATATTTAATTTTAATTTTAATATCTGGTTACCACTCATCATAGAGTTTTCTAGGGATAGAAACTTCAACTCAAGTTTTTCTTCATAAGATTGCATCAAGGCATCAACAATATGTTCGGTGAAGGCTTTATTTTGACTATAAGCATGTGGAGAATTTAGCATGGATTGCAACAAGGAAATACAATCAATTAAAGAGCAACTTTCATAATTAAATTCCTTGAAATCCAATATAGTGGGTTTAGCAACATCTAGATTTTTATTTCTTTCAATCCCACTTTCATCAATTTCATCATTAAGATCTAAATACTTCGAATTTTTAGAACGCCTTCTAGGTAAAGGAAGATCATATTCAGTTTCATCAAGATTCATATTGAAAACAAAGATTTAATAGGGGACACATCAATAACTTTTAGATCTTCATCTTGATTTTCATAGGAATCTGGTTTAGCAGCCATCTTATTAACTAAGGTGGCTTGCATATCCGAAATTTCAGCAGTCATTTTTTCTAGACGAGCAATTTGGGATCTTATACCATCAAATTCTTTAGACATATCATCTAGATCTTTATTCATATAACTCATAAAACTTTTTTGTTCCTTAAGCTCGTTTCTAAAGAAATTATTATGCTCAAATTGCAAAACCATAAACTTCCTGACGTTGGTTTCGATCTCCTCTAACCTTTTAAGGTTAAGATCACCAAATCTCGGTTGAGCCATCGCGACAAACAAGCAAACTAGCACACAAGCAAATAAGAAGGCAAGCGAGCAAAAAGAGGCAAATAGAGAGGGAGGATAGAGAGAGAGAGAGGGCGAATAAAACGGCAAGGGTGAATTGGGGGGAGAGGAAAATGAGTAGCAAATGGCGAATAATGTAATGAGAGAGATAGGGATTGTGATGGGTACTTGGTATGTTGAATTTTTGCGTAGACTCCCCGGCAACGACGTCAGAAATCCTTCTTGCTACGTCTTGAGCTTGTGTTGGTTTTCCCCGAAGAGGAAGGGATGATGCAGCAGAGTAGCGTAAGTATTTCCCTCAGTTTTTGAGAACCAAGGTATCAATCTAGTAGGAGCCCACGCTCAAGTCCCTCGTACCTGCACAAAGCGATAGCTACTCGCAACCAACGCGATTAGGGGTTGTCAATCCCTTCACGGTCACTTACGAGAGTGAGATCTGATAGATATAATATTTTTGGTATAAAGATGCAAAGTAAAAAGTAAAAGCAAAGTAAAAAGCAAAGCAAGATTAAAGTGATGGAGATTGATATGATGAGAATAGACCCGGGGCCATAGGTTTCACTAGTGGCTTCTCTCAAGAGCATAAGTATTCTACGGTGGGTGAACAAATTACTGTTGAGCAATTGGCAGAATTGAGCATAGTTATGAGAATATCTAGGCATGATCATGTATATAGGCATCACGTCCGTGACAAGTAGATCGAAACGATTCTGCATCTACTACTATTACTCCACTCATCGACCGCTATCCAGCATGCATCTAGAGTATTAACTTAAAAACAGAGTAACGCCTTAAGCAAGATGACATGATGTAGATAGATAAATTCATGCAATATGAAATAAACCCCATCTTGTTATCCTCGATGGCAACGATACAATACGTGCCTTGCTGCCCCTTCTGTCACTGGGTAAGGACACCGCAAGATCGAACCCAAAGCTAAGCACTTCTCCCATGGAAAGAACTACCAATCTCGTTGGCCAAATGAAACTAATAATTCGAAGAGACTTGCAAAGATAACCAATCATACATAAAAGGATTCAGAGAAGATTCAAATATTATTCATAGATAGACTTGATCATAAACCCACAATTCATCGGTCTCAACAAACACACCGCAAAAAGAAGATTACATCGAATAGATCTCCACAAGAGAGGGGGAGAACTTTGTATTGAGATTCAAAGAGAGAGAAGAAGCCATCTAGATACTAACTATGGACCCGAAGGTCTGAGGTAAACTACTCACACTTCATCGGAGGGGCTAGGATGATGTAGAAGCCCTCCGTGATGACAGCCCTCTTTCGGCGGAGCTCCGGAATAGGCCCCAAGATGGGATCTCGTGGATACAGAAAGTTGCGGTGGTGGAATTAGGTTTTGGCTCCTATTCTGATCGTTTGGGGGTACGTTGTATATATAGGAGGAAGAAGTACGCCAGAGGAGCAACGAGGGGCCCACGAGGCAGGGGGGCGCGCCCTAAGGGGGGCGCCCCCCACCCTCGTGACCGCCTCTTTTGTTCCTTGGAGCAGGGTCCAAGTATCCCGGATCACGTTCGGTGAGAAAATCACGTTCCCGAAGATTTTATTCCGTTTGGACTCCGTTTGATATTTCGTTTCTTCAAAACACTGAAATAGGCAAAAAACAGCAATTCTGGGCTGGGCCTCCGGTTTATAGGTTAGTCCCAAAAATAATATAAAAGTGGAAAATAAAGCCCAATATAGTCCGAAACAGTAGATAATATAGCATGGAGCTATCAAAAATTATAGATACGTTGGAGACATATCACATGTCACTTATCTCTTGAATTAGAACATAGAACTTATTGAGGAATTAAAGAGCTCAACTATGATTTCAAACTTGCCGGTGAGAAGAGGCTATTTGACATTAGCTCACTTGATGAATGGAGAACCCAAGCCTATGAAAATGCCAAGTTGTTTAAAGAAAAAGTTAAAAGATGGCATGACAGAAGGATACAAAAGCGTGAATTCAATCTAGGTGACCATATCTTGCTATACAACTCTCGTTTAAGATTTTTTGCAGGAAAGCTTCTCTCAAAATGGGAAGGGCCTTACATTATCGAGGAAGTTTATTGTTTCGCTGCCATCAAGATCAACAATGCCGAGGGTACCGACCCGAAGGTGGTAAATGGGCAAAGAATCAAAAATTATATCTCAATTACTCCCATAAATGTTGAAACCAATATTATTCGTACCATAACACCGGAGGAGTACATAAGGGAAACTTCCCAGAACGTTCTAGACCCCCGAAAAGGAATAGGTATGTGATACGGTAAGTAAACCGACTGCAAAAGTTTTCCAATGGCAATTTACTCCGTTTTGGATTATTTAAAAAATTAGGAAAATAAGAAGTAGTCCGACTAACGCACGAGGAGGCGACAAGCCGTGGGGGTGCGCCCTACCCCCCCTTGGTGCACCTCCTGGGCTTGTGGCCACCTCGTGTGCCCTCAGGACTCTGTTTTCTCCTAGATTACTTGTTTTGCACGGTAAAAAATCATTATATAACCTCCCGAAGGTTTTGACCACCGTACCACGACAATATCCTCTGTTCTTGTTTCGAGCTGTTTTCTGCTAGAGTTTTCAAGGTCTGGCATCATGTCTTCCTCCTCCTCCAACAATGTGGAAGATGATGCTTGGTTGATGCATATGGAACTTAGGAGGGAGGATGCCTAGGGAGTCATGATGGAGGAGGATGAAGGGGATTCACTTGAGGTTCAGTCTCCGGCTTCGGAAAGAGGCACTCTAGCTGGCATCTCTATTGTTCCAAATCCGCATCAAGCAATAGGGACTACAAGCAACCATGGAGGCCAAGAGATACGAGAAGGGCTTCCCCCTAGGAGGCCCTTACACAGTTTACATCAGAAAAACTTTCATAATTTGGTTCATAACTATGGAGTGGAGAATACTCCTCATGCACATATACCCTCCAATTGGGATATATCCCGTCCAAGTGAAAGTGATGCAGGGAAAAGCTCTTGGTGGCCTGAAAATAAGCATCTTTTAGAGGAAATTTGGAAGAATGCAAATATGCTCCAATGTGTACTCCAATAATTGTAGGACCTGAAGGGTAGTTTAATGAGGCTGACAGAAACGTTATCATCGCCACCTCTGAAGAAGGAGACATGAGTACATGGGTATGGGCACTCCCCTTGGCTTGTGCCAAGATTGGGGGAGGTGCCCCAGTATCGTATCACCACCACATCTTTACCTTAATTATTTTTCTTAGTTTGATCCTTTTTGTTATATCTTGGTTTAGTAGAATAAAGTTTTTCTTTAGTATGATCTAGTTTTGAGTTTTACTTTGTGTTCCCTCTATGTAATCGAGTCCGAGAGTTATATAATAAAGAGTAATTTTGAGTTGAGGGCTTTGTTTTCTTGCTTTGATCTTAGAAAACAAAAGAAAAATAATAAAATAAGTAAAAAGATTATATAATAATCTTATGGAGAGTGATGACTTCACATATAAGAAGTATGTCGTATAAAATTTGTTGGGAGTTGACAAACATAGTTTTGGTCATTGATGCAATTAATAGGAAGTAATAAAGAAAGAGAGGTCTCACATACAAATATACTATCTTGGACATCTTTTGTGATTGTGAGCACTCATTAAAATATTATATGTTAAAAGGTTGATGTTGGACAAGGAAGACAACATAATGGGTTATGTTTCCTTATATCCGAATAGAAGTTATATTGTCATGGATCCTCCAACATGTTAAGTTTTCTTCTCATCCTATGCTAGCCAAATTTTCTGCACCAAGTAGAGATACTACTTGTGCATCCAAAATCCCTCAACCTAGTTTTGCCATGAGAGCCAACCATACCTACCTATGGATTGAGTAAGATCCTTCAAGTAAGTTGTCATCGGTGCAAGCAATAACAATTGCTCTCTAAATATGTATGATCTTTTAGTGCGAGGAAAATAAGCTTTATACGAACTTGTGATATGGAAGAAATAAAAGCGACAGACTTCATAATAAAGTTCTTTATCAGAAGCGGCAATATAAAGTGACGTTCTTTTGCATTAAGATTTTGTGCATCCAACCATGAAAGCGCATGACAACCTCTGCTCCCCTCTGCGAAGGGCCTATCTTTTACTTTTACCTTCTACCCTTTATACTAGAGTCATGGTGATCTTCACCCCTCCTTTTTATACTTTTTCATTTTGGCAAGCACTATATGTTGGGGAAGATCCAGATATATATATATCCACTCGGATTTAGGTGTTCATAAACTATTATTGTTGACGTTACCCTTGAGGTAAATGGTTGGGAGGCAAAACTATAAGCCCCTATCTTCCTATGTGTTTGATTGAAACTTTGATCTCATAAGTATCACATGAGTGTTCACAATTACGAAAGATTAAATGATGGTTGAGTATGTGAACTTGCTAAATAAAAGCTCTTACATTGACTCTTTTTGATGTCATGATAAATTTCAATTGTCCCAATGACCAAGACCATAGTTTGTTGGTTTTCAATAAAGTTTTTGATTCATACTTTACCTTGTGAATGAATTGTTACTTTAACATAAGAAATTATATGGCAATATATGTTGCTATTCTAAAGATGATCATGATGCCATCATGTCTGTATTTTATTTTATCTACACCTCTATCTCTAAACATGTGGCATGATTATCGATTCCGTCTTACACATTATGGTACAATACTTATCCCTTTTCTCTCTTAATTTAAAATATTTACAAGAAGAGGGAGAATGTCGGCAGCTGGAATTCTGGAATGGGAAGGAGCAAATCTGAGAGAACTATTCTGCACAACTCCAAAAGTTTTGAAAAATTACGGAGAATTATTTCAGAATATATAAAAATTATTGGGCGAAGAAACTACCAGAGGGGACCCACCAGGTGGCCACAAGCCTGGGGGCGCGGCCCCAAGGCTTGTGGGCCCCCTGGCAGGTCTCCGGTGCCCATCTTCTGCTATATGAAGCATTTTGACCTAGAAAAATATAGAGAGAGCTTTTGGGATGAAGCGCCACCATCTCGAGGCGGAACCTGGGCAGAAGCAATCTAAGGCTTCGGCGGGGCTGTTCTGCCGGGGAACTTCCCTCCCAAAGGGGGAAATCGAAGCCATCTTCACCAGCACCATCTCCTCTCAAACCCTAGTTCATCTCTTGTATTCAATCTTTGCCTCCAAACCTTAGATTGGTACCTGTGGGTTGCTAGTAGTGTTGATTACTCCTTGAATGTGCAACAAATCCCCAGGTGGTTTTGGTAATTCATAACAACATATAGCTCATTGCACTAGTATCCATCCAAGTTTAATATTTCGGAAAGTTCATTGATGGCATGGCATGGACTAGATATGTCGACCCCTCAAAATGCTAAGGACAGATATTGGCAAAAGCTCAAGACTCTTCATTTCTATTTTAGTGATTCAAGATCACATTGAGTCCATAGGAAAAGCCAATACTATTATAAGGGGATGAGGTGTTGCTTAATGGTCTACTTGCTCAAAATTCTTAGTGATATGCTCCAAAGCCCTCAACCACTTTCTCAAATCCAAATATGTCCTAAACCTAAAGTCAAACTCGGCCCCACTGATTTGATCTATCCGACGCCACCGAGTTCCTTTGACATAGCCATAGACAGAAACCCTAATTAGTTCGGTCTCAACGATAGGGATTTCGGTCTCACTGAGATGGGATTACAAACTCTCTGTTTCCCTTCGTAACATTTCAGTCTTACCGAAATGAGTGATCGGTCCCACCGAGTTCGCAATGCAAACTCTTTGTTTCGCTTCGTAACGTTTCGGTCTTACCAAAATGAGCGATCGGTCCCACCGAGTTTGCCTGACCAACTCTCTGTTTGCTCATTGTTGAAATCGGTCCCACCGAGTTCGTGCAATCGGTCACACCGAGATAAGGTTTTGCCCTAACCCTAGCGCATCGGTCCCACCGAGTTGATCATGTCGATCATTCCGATAATCCTAAGATTCACATTTTGAACTGAATCTGTCTCACCAAGTTCACCTATTCGGTCTGACCGAGTTGGGTCAAATGTGTGTAACAGCTAGATTTTGTGTGAAGGCTATATATACCCCTCCACTCGCTTCTCTATTCAAGAGAGAGCCATCAGAATGTGCCTACACTTCCACTACTCATTTTCTGAGAGAGAACCACCTACTCATGTGTTGAGACCAAGACATTCCAATCCAACCACAAGAATCTTGATCTCTAGCCTTCCCCAAGTTTCTTTCCACTCAAATCATCTTTCCACTATAGCCAAATTTGTGTGAGAGAGTTGAGTGTTGGGGAGACTATCATTTGAAGCACAAGAGCAAGGAGGTCATCATCATCACACCATCTATTACCTTTTGGAGAGTGGCGTCTCCTAGATTGGTTAGGTGTCACTTGGGAGCCTCAAACAAGATTGTGGAGTTGAACCAAGGAGTTTGTAAGGGCAAGGAGATCGCCTACTTCGTGAAGATCTATCCAAGTGAGGCAAGTCCTTCGTGGGCGATGGCCATGGTGGGATAGACAAGGTTGCTACTTCATGGACCCTTCATGGGTGGAGCCTTCCATGGACTCGCGAAACCATTACCCTTCGTGGGTTGAAGTCTCCATCAACGTGGACTATGATAGCACCACCTATCAGGACCATGCCAAAAATCTTTGTGTCTACATTGCGTTTGCCTTCTCCAAACCCTTCCCTTTACCTTCATATGCAATGTCTTACTTTCTACTGCTATATTCTTAGAATTGCATGTGTAGGTTGATTGCTTGACTTGTGCTAAGTTGCTAAAATCTGCCAAGATTTAAAATTGGAAAAGGCTAGATTTTTATTTGGTCAAGTAGTCTAATCACCCCCTCTAGACCTACTTTCGATCCTACAAGTGGTATCAGAGCTTTGGTCTCCATTTGCCTTGATTTCCATAGCTTTGGTGATCATAGCCTTAGTTTCATAACCTAGGAGTGTATGGCGTCTAGCGAGGGGAATTACCACTGTAGAGGTCCTTACTTTGATGGTACTAATTTTGCTAGCTGGAAGCATAAGATAAAAATGCATATTCTTGGACATAACCCCGCCATTTGGGCTATTGTGTGTATTGGCTTGCAAGGTGAATTCTTTGGAGATGGAAGAGAACCGAATCATGAAGCAACCGTGGAAGAATTGAAGATGTTGCAATACAATGCTCAAGCTTGCGATATCCTCTTCAACGGATTATGCCCCAAAGAATTCAACAAAATTAGCGGCCTTGAGAATGCAAAGGAAATTTGGGATACTTTGGTTGATATGCACGAAGGTACCGAGTCCGTCAAGGAATCCAAATTGGATGTGCTTCAAAGTCAACTTGACAAGTTCAAAATGAAGGATGGTGAAGGAGTCGCTGAAATGTACTCTAGGCTTGCTCTCATCACAAATGAGATTGCCGGCTTAGGAAGTGAAGAGATGATCGATAGATTCATCATCAAGAAGATCCTAAGAGCCTTGGATGGAAAATATGATACTGTGTGCACTTTGATCCAAATGATGCCCAATTACAAAGATGAAATATCTCAAGCCTACAGAAGTCATTGGTAGAATTGTTGCTCATGATATGTCACTTAAGGATAAAGAAGAGCTTCACAACAAGTCTAGTGGTGCTTACAAAGCTTCTTGTGATGCTCCTACAACATCAAGTGAGAAACAAGTCTTCAATGAAGAATTGAGCTTAATGGTGAAGAACTTCAACAAGTTCTACAAATGTAGAAGCAAAGAGAGAAGTTCCAAGTCAAGGTCCTACAATGACAAAAGATCTTCTAGTCGTGATCGCAATTGCTATGATTGTGGATGACCCGAACACTACTCTAGTGAGTGTATGGCTCCCTACAAAAGAAGAGAAGACTCACCTAAAAGGAGAAGTAAAAGAGAGGAATCACCACCAAGAGAGAGAGAAGGAGCAGAGATGATCGTTATGAACGAAGACCCTCTCGCAGAAGCAAGGATTCAGAAAGGAAGTACAAGTCATCAAAGAGCTACACAAGACGAAGACATCAAGATCATATTGGTGAATGGGTATCCGGTTCTGACTCTGACAACTACTCTGAGAGAAGCTATCACTCTGACTCCGAATATACTCAAGATGAAGGTGTTACTGCTCTGGCACTTGTGTCATTCAACTCCTAGACATATTTGATTCACCAAATGAAGGGATTGGAAGATGCTTCATGGCTAAAGGCCCCAGGGATTCACACCCCGAGTATGTTGATTTCAATAGTGATGAAGATGATTTTCTAGGTGATGATGATTTACTTGTTGACAACTCTAGTGATGAAAGCTAAGATGAAACTGCTATTAATCATGCTAATCAAAATGAAACGAATGACGATGTTAAGAAGGAGATTGAGCGACTAACTAAAGAAATAAACACTCTTAAGTTAGTGATGATCCACAAGTATATGGGATCAATTGTAGCCTTTTTGATAAGTAAGAGTGTCGAACCCAACGAGGAGTAGAAGGACATGACAAGTGGTTTTTAGCAAGGTAATGTCTGCAACCGCTGAAATTGTAAGTAACAGAGTAGTCTGATAGCAAGATAATTTGTAATGAGCAAGTAACGATAATGGTAGCAAAAGTTCAGCAAGGTAGCCCAATCCTTTTGAGGCAAATGACAGGCCAAAACGGTCTCTTATAATAAGCAAAGCGTTCTTGAGGGTACACGGGAATTTCATCTAGTCACTTTCATCATGTTGATTAGATTCGTGTTCGCTACTTTGATAATTTGATATGTGGGTGGATCGGTGCTTAGGTGCTCTTCTTACTTGAACAAACCTACTACTTATGATTAACCCCCTCTCAAGCATCCGCAACTACGAGAAAAGTATTAATAATAAATTCTAACCATAGCATTAAATTTTGGATCCAATCGGTCCCTTACGGAATAACGCATAAACTAGGGTTTAAGCTTCTGTCACTATCGCAACCCATCATCTAATTAGTACTCCACAATGCATTCCCTTAGGCCCAAATATAGTGAAGTTTCATGTAGTTGACATTCACATGACACCACTAAGGGAATCACAACATACACATTATCAAAATATCGAACACATATCAAGTTCACATGATTACTTGCAACAAGATTTCTCCCGTGACCTCAAGAACAAAAGTAACTACTCACAAGTGATAAACATGCTCAAGATCAGAGGGGTATTAAATATCATATTGGATCTTAACATATAATCTTCCACCAAATAAACCATATAGTAATCAACTACAAGATGTAATCAACACTACTAGTCACGCACAAGCACCAATCTATAGTTCCGGCACACAGATTGAACACAAGAGATGAACTAGGGTTTGAGAGGAGATGTTGCTATTGAAGATGTTGATGGAGACTGCCCTCCCCAAGATGGGAGAGTTGTTGGTGATGATGATGCCAATGATTTCCCCCTCCGGGAGGGAAGTTCCTCCAGCGGAATCGCTCCACTGGAGGGCAAAATTGCTCATGCCCAAGTTCTACCTCGAGACGGCGGCGCTCTATCCCGAAAGACCTCTCCTGGTTTTTTCTAGGTCAAAATGACTTATATACTAGAAGATGGGCACCAGAGGTGGGCCAGGCTGAGCACAGCCTACCAGGGCGCGCCTGGGGGCCAGGCACGCCCTGGTGTCTTGTGCTCACCAGGTGCCCCCCTCCGGTGGTTATTTGCTCCAGTATTTCTTATTTATTTCATAAGAAATCCTCGTGAAGTTTTAGCTCATTTGGAGTTGTGTGGAATAGGTAGCTTGACGTAGCTTTTTCAGGTCCATATTTCTAGCTCCTGGGATTCTCCCTCTTTGTGTGTACCTTGCATATTATGAGAGAAAAGGCATTAAAATTACACCAAAAAGCATTATTATGCATAAAAGCACTATAAATAACAGTAGGTAAATGATACGTCCATTTTGCATCATGCTTTTATATCGATATTTATTGCATTATGGGCTGTTATTACACATTATGTCACAATACTTATGCCTATTCTCTCTTATTTTACAAGGTTTACATAAAGAGGGAGAATGCCGGCAGCTGGGATTCTGGGCTGGAAAAGGAGCAAATATTAGAGACCTATTCTGCACAGCCCCAAAAGTCCTGAAACTTCACGGAAGCTATTTCCAGAATATAAAAAAAATACTAAGCGCAAGAAGTTCCAGAGGGGGGCCACACCCTGGCCACGAGGGTGGGGGGCGCGCCCCCTGCCTCGTGGGCCCCCTGGTGGCCCTCCGATGCCCATCTTTTTCTATATGGAATCTTTTGTCGAGGAAAAAATCATAAGCAAGCTTTCGGGACGAGACTTCCCCGCCACGAGGCGGAACCTTGGCGGAACCAATCTAGGGCTGTGGCGGGGCTGTTCTGCCGGGGAAATTTCCCTCTGGTAGGGGGAAATCATCACCATCGTCATCACCAACGAGCCTCTCATCGGGATGGGGTCAATCTCCATCAACATCTTCACTAGCACCATCTCATCTCAAACCCTAGTTCATCTCTTCTATCCAATCTTTGTATCCAAACCTCAGATTAGTACCTGTGGGTTGCTAGTAGTGTTGATTACTCCTAGTTGATGCTAGTTGGTTTACTTGGTGGAAGATCATATGTTCAGATCCATTATGCATATTAATATCCCTCTGATTATGAACATGAATATGCTTTGTGAGTAGTTACGTTTGTTCCTGAGGACATGGGAGAAGTCTTGCTATTAGTAGTCATGTGAATTTGGTATTCGTTTGATATTTTGATGAGATGTATGTTGTCATCCCTCTAGTGGTGTCATGTGAACGTCGACTACATGACACTTCACCATTGTTTGGGCCTAGAGGGAGGCATTGGGAAGTAATAAGTAGATGATGGGTTGCTAGAGTGACAGAAGCTTAAACCCTAGTTTATGCGTTGCTTCATAAGGGGCTGATTTGGATCCATATGTTTCATGCTATGGTTAGGTTTACCTTAATACTTCTGTTGTAGTTACGGATGCTTGCAATAGGGGTTAATCATAAGTGGGGTGCTTGTCCAAGTAAGGACATCACCCAAGCACCGTTCCACCCACATATCAGATTATCAAAGTACCGAACACGAATCATATGATCGTGATGAAAACTAGCTTGACGATAATTCCCATGTGTCCTCGGGAGCGCTTTACATCATATAAGAGTTTGTCTAGGCTTGTCCTTTGCTAAAAAAAGGATTGGGCCATCTTTCTGCACCTTATTTACTTTTATTACTTGCTACCCGTTACAAATTACCTTATCACAAAACTATCCGTTACCGATAATTTCAGTGCCTGCAGAGAATACCTTACTGAAAACTGCTTATCATTTCCTTCTGCTCCTCGTTGGGTTCGACACTCTTACTTATGGAAAATCTATGATAGATCCCCTACACTTGTGGGTCATCAAGACTCTTTTCTGGCGCCTTTGCCGGGGAGTGAAGTGCCTTTGGTAGGTGTAATTTGGCAAGGAAAAATTTATATAGTGTGCTGAAATTTACTGTCACTTGTTACTATGGAAAGTAATCCTTTTAGGGGCTTGTTCGGGGTATCTTCACCCCGACCGGTAGAGCAAATAGTTGCTCCTCAACCTACTGAAAATGAAAATGTTTACTTTGAAATTCCTTCAGGTATGATAGAGAAACTGCTAGCTAATCCTTTTGCAGGAGATGGAACATTGCATCCCGACTTACACTTAATCTATGTGGATGAAGTTTGTGGATTATTTAAGCTTGCAGCTATGCCGATGATGTTATCAAGAAGAAGTTCTTCCCTTTATCTTTGAAGGGAGATGCATTGACGTGGTATAGGCTATGTGATGATATGGGATCATGGGACTACAAGCGGTTGAAATTGGAATTCCATCAGAAGTTTTATCCTATGCATCTTGTTCATCGTGATCGTAATTATATATATAATTTTTGGCCTCGTGAAGGAGAAAGCATTTCTCAAGCTTGGGGGAGGCTTAAGTCAATGTTATATTCATTCCCCAATCATTAGCTCTCAAGCGAAATGATTATTCAAAATTTTTATGCTCGACTTTCTGACAACAATAGCCCCATGCTCGATAATTCTTGTACTAGTTCCTTTATGATAAAGACTATTGAATACAAATGGAATTTATTGGAGAGAATTAAACGCAACTCTAAGGATTGGGATCTCGACGAAGGTAAGGATTCAGGTATAACACCTAAGTTTGATTGTGTTAAATCTTTTATGGATACCGATGTTTTTCATAAATTTAGCACTAAATATGGACTTGACTCTGAGATAGTAGCTTCTTTTTGTGAATCCTTTGCTACTCATGTTGATCTCCCTAAGGAGAAGTGGTTTAAATATAATCCTCCCATTGAAGTAAAAGTAGTTGCACCTATTAAAGTTGAAGAAAATACTATCACTTATAATGATCCTATTGTTCCTATTGCTTATGTTGAGAAACCACCTTTCCCTGTTAGAATAAAGACTCATGCTAAAGCTTCAACTGTGGTCAACAAAAGCAATATTAAGACACTTAAAACCCCTAAGCAAGTTAAAGTTGAACCTAATGTTGCTATGGTTAAAGATCTCTTGGCTGATAATATTGATGGGCAGGTTATTTACTTCTGTGATGAGACTGCTAGAATTGCTAAACCTGGCACTAAAGATAAACATAGACCTGTCATAGGCATGCCTGTTATTTCTGTTAAAATAGGAGATCATTGTTATCATGGCTTGTGTGATATGGGTGCAAGTGCTAGTGCAATACCTATTTCCTTATACAAAGAGATTATGCATGATATTGCACCAGTTGAAATAGAAGGTATTGATGTTACCATTAAGCTTGCTAATAGAGATACTATTTCACCAATTGGGATTGTTAGAGACGTTGAAGTCTTGTGTTGGAAGGCTAAATATCCTACTGATTTTCTTGTTCTGGGTTCCCCACAAGATAGCTTTTGTCCCATTATATTTGGTAGACCCTTCTTGAACACTGTTAATGCTAAGATAGACTGCAATAAGGATATTGTTTCTGTTGGTTTAGGGGATATGTCTCATGAGTTTATTTTTTCTAAATTTCGTAGACAACCCCATGATAAAGAATTGCCTAGTAAAGATGAAATTATTGGTCTTGCTTCTATTGTTGTGCCTCCTACTGATCCATTAGAACAATACTTGCTAGACCATGAAAATGATATGTTTATGAATGAAAGAAGGGAAATAGATGAGGTATTCTTTAAACAGGGACCTATTCTGAAACACAATTTGCCTGTTGAAATCCTAGGGGATCCTCCTCCACCCAAGGGTGATCCCGTGTTTGAGCTTAAACCATTACCTGATACTCTTAAATATGCTTATCTTTATGAAAAGAAAATATATCCTGTTATTATTAGTGCTAACCTTTCAGAGAAGGAGGAAGAGAAATTATTGAAAACTCTGAAGAAGCACCGTGCTGCTATTGGATATACTCTTGATGATCTTAAGGGAATTAGTCCCACTCTATGTCAACACAAAATAAATTTGGAGGAACACGCCAAACCAGTTATTGATCATCAACGACGGCTGAATCCTAAGATGAAAGAAGTGGTAAGAAAGGAAATATTAAAGCTCCTTGAGGCAGGTATAATTTATCCCGTTGCTGATAGTAAGTGGGTAAGTCCTGTCCATTGCGTCCCTAAGAAGGGAGGTATTACTGTTGTTCCTAATGATAAATATGAATTGATCCCGTGAAGAATTATTACAGGTTATAGGATGGTAATTGATTTCCGCAAATTAAATAAGGCTACTAAAAAGATCATTACCCCTTGCCTTTTATTGATCAAATGCTAGAAAGATTATCCAAACATACACATTTTTGCTTTCTAGATGGTTATTCTGGCTTCTCTCAAATACCCGTGTCAGCTGATGATCAATCAAAGACCACTTTTACTTGCCCTTTTGGTACTTTTGCTTATAGACGCATGCCTTTTGGTTTATGTAATGCACCTGCTACCTTTCAAAGATGCACGATGGCTATATTCTCTGACTTTTGTGAAAAGATATGTGAGGTATTCATGGATGATTTCTCCGTTTATGGGTCCTCCTTTGATGATTGCTTGAGAAACCTTGATCGAGTTTTGCAGAGATGTGAAGAAACTAATCTTGTTCTGAATTGGGAGAAATGCCACTTTATGGTTAATGAAGGTATTGTCTTGGGCATAAAATTTCTGAAAAAGGTATCGAAGTTGATAAAGCTAAAGTTGATGCAATTGAAAAGATGCCATGCCCCAAGGACATTAAAGGTATAAGAAGCTTCCTCGGTCACACCGGTTTTTATAGGAGGTTCATTAAGGACTTCTCAAAAATTTCTCGGCCTCTGACTAATCTATTACAAAAAGATATTCCTTTTGTCTTTGATGATGATTGTGTAGAAGCATTTGAAATACTTAAGAAAGCATTGATTTCTGCACCTATTGTTCAGCCACCTGATTGGAATTTACCCTTTGAAATTATGTGTGATGCTAGTGATTATGCTGTAGGTGCTGTTCTAGGGCAAAGAGTTGATAAGAAATTAAATGTTATTCAATATGCCAGTAAAACTCTAGACAATGCCTAGAGAAATTATGCTACCACTGAAAAGGAATTCTTAGCAGTTGTATTTTCTTGTGATAAGTTCAGACCTTATATTGTTGATTCTAAAGTAACTATTCACACTGATCATGCTGCTATTAAATACCTTATGGAAAAGAAAGATGCTAAACCTAGACTTATTAGATGGGTTCTCTTACTACAAGAATTTTATTTGCATATTATTGATAGAAAGGGAACTGAGAACCCCGTTGCAGACAACTTGTCTAGGTTAGAGAATGTTCTTGATGACCCACTACCTATTGATGATAGCTTTCCTGATGAACAATTAAGTGTCATAAATGCTTCTCAAACTGCTCCATGGTATGCTGATTATGCTAATTATATTGTTGCTAAATTCATGCCACCTAGTTTCACATACCAGCAAAAGAAAAAGTTCTTATATGACTTGAGACATTACTTTTGAGATGACCCACATCTTTATAAAGAAGGAGTAGATGGTGTTATTAGACGTTGTGTACCTGAGCATGAATAGGAACAAATCCTATGCAAATGTCACTCCGAGGCTTATGGAGGACACCATGCTGGAGATAGAATTGCACATAAGGTATTGCAATCCGGTTTTTATTGGCCTACTCTCTTCAAGGATGCCCGTAAGTTTTTCTTGTCTTGTGATGAATGTCAAAGAATTGGTAATATTAGTAGACGTCAAGAAATGCCTATGAATTATTCACTTGTTATTGAACCATTTCATGTTTGGGGCTTTGACTATATGGGACCTTTTCCTTCCTCTAATGGGTATACACATATTTTAGTTGCTGTTGATTATGTTACTAAGTTGGTAGAAGCTATTCCAACTAGTAGTGCTGATCATAACACCTCTATTAAGATGCTTAAAGAAGTTATTTTCCCAAGGTTTGGAGTCCCTAGATATTTAATGGCTGATGGTGGTTCACACTTTATTCATGGTGCTTTTCATAAAATGCTTGCTAAGTATGACGTTAATCATAGAATTGTATCTCCTTATCACCCATAGTCTAGCGGTCAAGTAGAATTGAGTAACAGAGAGCTCAAATTAATTTTGCAAAAGACTGTTAATAGATCTAGAAAGAATTGGTCCAAGAAACTTGATGATGCATTATGGGCCAATAGAACTACATATAAAAATCTTCTGGGTATGTCTCCGTATAAAATGGTTTATGGTAAAGCATTTCACTTACCTCTTGAACTAGAACATAAGGCATATTGGGCCATTAAAGAGCTCAATTATGATTTCAAACTTGCCGGTGAGAAGAGGTTATTTGACATTAGCTCACTTGATGAATGGAGAACCCAAGCTTATGAAAATGCCAAGCTGTTTAAAGAAAAAGTTAAAAGATGGCATGATAAAAGGATACAAAAGCATGAGTTCAATGTAGGTGATTATGTGTTGCTATACATCTCTCGTTTAAGATTTTTTGCAGGAAAACTTCTCTCTAAATGGGAAGGTCCTTACGTTATCGAGGAGGTCTATCGTTCCGGTGCCATAAAAATCAACAACTTCGAAGGCACAAATCCGAGGGTGGTGAACGGTCAAAGAATTAAACATTATATCTCAGGTAATCCTATAAACGTTGAAACTAATATTATTGAAACTGTAACCCCGGAGGAATACATAAGGGACACTTTCCTGAATGTTTCAGACTCCGAAAAGGAATAGGTACGTGGTACGGTAAGTAAACCGACTCCAAAACAGTTCTAATGGCAATATTTCTTCGTTTTGGAATATTTAAGAAAATAGGAAAATAAGAAGCAGACCAGAAAGGACACGGGGCTTCCATGAGGGTGGGAGGCGCGCCCTACCCCCTGGTGCTCCCCCTGCCTCATGGGCACCTCGTGTGCTCTCCAGACTCCGTTTTCTTGCATGATACTTCTTTTGGTCGGTAAAAATTAATTATATAATCTCCCGAAGGTTTTGACCACCGTATCACGTAAATATCTCTTGTCTTTGTTTCGAGCTGTTTTTTGACAGATCTTGGTCGTCATGTCGTCTTCAAGCCCCCCCCCAGGACAAGTTCTTCGAGAAGGTCATGAACCCCTACCTCGCGGAGGTGCTGCAACACCCTCAAACCATTGAGATGCGTGAGGGGTTGTTGCACATCCGCGATGTTGAGGGACCAAGGAGGACCGGAAGCACGGAGGCAAGGCTTGAGGCATTGGAGCAACACGTTTTCAAGTGTCAGGAGATGGTGGAGCATGGACTGGACTCCAATCACATTATGATCACGGACTTCACCAACAAATACAAGCTGGACGTCAAGGACATTGGGGAGGCCATCTTCAAGCTTCATGAGAAAATCGAGCACCTTCAAGCCCAGATCTATGACCTGCAAAACCAAAACTGTGAGTATGAATATAGATTCAAGAGGATGAGTTTGGCTGCAGATTTGAGGATTCATGAGACTCGATCATCCTTCTATGATGGTGAGCCCATGCCTTGGAAGAGGGACGACAAGCCTACATCATCAACAACTCCATCTCCTTCACCAGCAAAAGAGATATAATCACATTGGTATGGGCACTTCCCTTGGCAACTGCCAAGCTTGGGGGAGTGCCCCGGTATCGTATCACCATCACAACTTTTATCTTTACCATTTTTCTTAGTTTGATCCTTTTGGTAATATCTTGATCTAGTAGAATAAAGTTTTAGTATGATCTTGTTGTGAGTTTTGCTTTATGATCCCTCTATGTAATCGAGTCCGTGAGCTATATAATAAAGATTAGAGTTGAGTCAAGGGCTTGATTATTTTGCTATGATCCTGAGGGAATAAAATAAAAAGAGAAAGAATAAAAATAAACAAAGAGATCATATGGATCTTATGGAAAGTAATGAGCTCACATATAAAGAGTATGATGAATAAAAGTTGTTGAGAGTTGACAAACATAGTTTTGGTCATCGTTGCAATTAATAGGAAGTAATAAAGAAATAGAGGTTCTCATATAAATATACTATCTTGGACATATTTTATGATTGTGTGCACTCATTAAAGTATGACATGCTAAGAGTTGATGTTGGACAAGGAAGACAACGTAATGGGTTATGTTTTCTTACATCTGAGATAAATTATATTGTCATGGATCATCCAACATGTTGAGCTTGCCTTTCCCTCTCATGCTCGCCAATTTCTTCGCACCAAGTAGAGATACTACTTGTGCTTCCAAATATCCCTAAACCCAGTTTTGCCATGAGAGTCCACACACCTACCTATGGATTGAGTAAGATCCTTCAAGTAAGTTGTCATCGGTGCAAGCAATAAAAATTGCTCTCTTAATATGTATGACTTACTAGTGCGGAGAAAATAAGCTTTATACGATCTTGTGATATGGAAGAAATAAAAGCGACGGACTGCATAATAAAGGTCCATATCGCAAGTGGCGATGTAAAGTGACGTTATTTTGCATTAAGATTTCATGTATCCAACCATAAAAGCGCATGACAACCTCTGCTTCCCTCTGCGAAGGGCCTATCTTTTACTTTTATCTTCTACCTTACATAAGAGTCATGGTGATCTTCACCTTTCCTTTTTACATTTTGTCCTTTGGCAAGCATAATGTGTTGGAAAGATCCTGATATATATATACCTAATTGGATGTGAGTCTTCATGAACTATTACTGTTGACATTACCCTTGAGGTAAAACGTTGGGAGGCAAAACTATAAGCCCCTATCTTTCTGTGTGTCCAATTAAAACTTCGTACCCATAAATATTGCGTGGGTGTTAGCAATTGTGAAAGACTAAAAGATGGTTGAGTATGTGGACTTGCTGAAAAGCTCTTATATTGACTCTTTCCTATGTTATGATAAATTGCAATTGCCTCAATGACTGAGATTAGAGTTTGTTGGTTCTCAATGAAGTTTATGATTCATACTTGAAATTGTGATTGAATTGTTGCTTTAGCATAAGAGATCATATGACAATATATATATATATATAATATATATATATATATATATATATATGTTGCTGTTCTAAGAATGATCATGATGCCCTCAGGTCCGTATTTTATTTTTATCGACACCTCTATCTCTAAACATGTGGACATATTTTTCGATTTTGGCTTTCGCTTGAGGACAAGCGAGGTCTAAGCTTGGGGGAGTTGATACGTCCATTTTGCATCATGCTTTTATATCGATATTTATTGCATTATGGGCTGTTATTACACATTATGTCACAATACTTATGCGTACTCTCTCTTATTTTACAAGGTTTACATAAAGAGGGAGAATGCCGGCAGCTGGGATTCTAGGCTGGAAAAGGAGCAAATATTAGAGACCTATTCTGCATAGCCCCAAAAGTCCTGAAACTTCACGAAAGCTATTTCCAGAATATATAAAAAATACTGAGCGCAAGAAGTTCTAGAGGGGGCCCACACCCTGGCCACGAGGGCAGGGTCGCGCCCTACCCCCTGGGCGCGCCCCTGCCTCGTGGGCCCCCTAGTGGCCCTCCGAGGCCCATCTTCTGCTATATGGAGTCTTTCGTCAAGGAAAAAAATCATAAGCAAGCTTTCGGGACGAGATTCCTCCACCACGAGGCGGAACCTTGGTGGAACCAATCTAGGGCTCTGGCGGAGCTGTTCTGCCGAGGAAATTTCCCTCCGGGAGGGGGAAATCATCACCATCGTCATCACCAACGATCCTCTCATCAGGAGGGGGTCAATCTCCTTCAACATCTTCACCAGCACCATCTCATCTCAAACCCTAGTTCATCTCTTGTATCCAATCTTTGTATGCAAACCTCAGATTGGTACCTGTGGGTTGCTAGTAGTGTTGATTACTCCTTGTAGTTGATGCTAGTTGGTTTACTTGGTGGAAGATCATATGTTCAGATCCATTATGAATATTAATATCCCTCTGATTATGAACATGAATATGCTTTGTGAGTAGTTATGTTTGTTCCTGAGGACATGGGAGAAGTCTTGCTATTAGTAGTCATGTGAATTTGGTAGTCGTTCGATATTTTGATGAGATGTATGTTGTCATCCCTCTAGTGGTGTCATGTGAACGTCGACTACATGACACTTCACCATTGTTTGGGCCTAGAGGGAGGCATTGGGAAGTAATAAGTAGATGATGGGTTGCTAGAGTGACAGAAGCTTAAACCCTAGTTTATGCGTTGCTTCATAAGGGGCTGATTTGGATCCATATGTTTCATGCTATGGTTAGGTTTACCTTAATACTTCTGTTGTAGTTGCAGATGCTTGCAATGGGAGTTAATCATAAGTGGGATGCTTGTCCAGGTAAGGACAGTACCCAAGCAGCGGCCCACCCACATATCAAATTATCAAAGTACCGAACGTGAATCATATGATCGTGATGAAAACTAGCTTGACGATAATTCCCATGTGTCTTCGGGAGCGCTTTCCTTCATATAAGAGTTTGTCCAGGCTTGTCCTTTGCTACAAAAAGGATTGGTCCATCTTGCTGTACCTTATTTACTTTTATTACTCGCTACTCGTTACAAATTACCTTATCACAAAACTATCTGTTACCGATAATTTCAGTGTTTGCAGAGAATACCTTACTGAAAACTGTTTATCATTTCCTTGCGCTCCTCGTTGGGTTCGACACTCTTACTTATCGAAAAGCTACGATAGATCCCCTACACTTGTGGGTCATTAGTAAACATGATGCAAAATGGACGTATCAACTCCCCCAAGCTTAGACCTCGCTTGTCCTCAAGCGAAAACCGAAATCGAAAAACATGTCCACATGCTTAGAGAGAGAGAGAGAGAGGTGTCGATAAAAACAAAATACGGACATAGAAGCATCATGTGAATTATTATAACATCAACAAACTTTAACATAAAACCTTTATCATAGAACTTTTATCATAGACTTCCCATGAATAAGTAGCAATTAATCACACTATCGAAGTATAAAGCATAAACTCTATTGGAAACCAACAAACTATGTTCTTAGTCAACTTTGCAACTACAATTCATCATCTTTTCAGGAAGGGTCACATATTGGAGCCTTTAGGCAAGTCCACATACTCAACCATCATATAGTATTCTATGATTGCTAGCACTCACCGCATACACATGAGCAAAACGTTTCAACCGGACACATAGAAATATAGGGGCTTGAATTTTGCCTCCCAACGTATTCACTTCAAGGGTGATGTCAACAATAATAACTCATGCTACCCATATTCAACTGGACATATGTGCCTAGATCTTTCCCCACCACATGATGCTTGCCAAAGGAGCAAAATAAAAAGGAATAGAGAGAAAAACTTTGAATCTTGCATAAAAGTAAATGCATAAAAATAAAAGATAGGCCCTTCGTAGAGGGAAGCAGAGGGTGCCATGCGCTTATTTGTTTGTATGCACAATCCCTTAGTGCAAAAGAACATCACGTTGTATTGCCCCTTGTGATAGCGACCTTTATTATGCAGTCTGTCACTTTTATTCTTTGCTATCACAAGTTCGTACAACACTCAATTTTATCTTACACTAAATTATTTAACACTTTTAGAGGCAATTTTTATTGCCTTATTGCACCGATGACAACTTACTTGAGGGATCTTGCTCAATCCCTAGGTAGGTATGGTGGACTCTTGAAAATTAGATTTGGGTTTAAGGGTTTTCGGATGCACAAGTAGTATCTCTACTTGGTGCGGAATTTTTGGCTAGCAAAGATGGGGGCAGTCACCACATGTTGAAGGATCTATGACAATATAACTTGTATGTGAATATGAACAAACATAATTCATTACGTTGTCTTCCTTGTCCAATGTCAACAATTTTGGCATATAATACTTTGATGGGGGCTCACAATCACAACATATTTCCAGGATAGTGTATTTGTATGTGAATCTTCTCTTCCCTTATTAATTCTTTCATGAGTTGCATCATTGACCAATGCTATGTTTGTCAATCTCTAATAAAATTTTCTACTTATATTTTTCCTTATGTGGTGTCATTACCTACCATAAGATTAACATATGATCTTTTTCATTTATTTCCTTTCTTTTTATTGGAACATGAACGTAAAGAAAGCAAAAACTCGAACTAATCTTTATTATATATCTCACACACGATTACAAAGATAGATCACTAAGCAAACTCTCAAAAAGAAAGGATCAAACTAAACTTTTATTCATCTAAAGCAAAAGATAACTATGGATCGAACTAGAATAAGTAAAGGCAAAAGATAATGGAGGTGATACGATACTGGGGCACCTCCCCCAAGCTTGGTGGAAGCCAAGGGGAGTGTCCATACTGGATACTCAATTTTCTTTTGGTGATGAAGAAGGTGGTGGTGGTGAGATAACTCCCAATATTTCCATGAGTGCCTCCTTCAAGCCTTGAATCTCACGAAGGGCTTTATGAAGCAACTCAGTGTTTTTCTCTACTTCAGCCATGATATGTTTATTCTCCGCCCCCAAAGAACTTGTTCCTGCATCACTTTCTCTTGGATGAGATATGTCCCAACTGGACGGTATGTGCACACGAGGAGTATTCTCGAACCCATAATTGTGAATAAAATTATGAAAATTATTACGATGTGACCTATGTAAAGGACTCCTTGATGGGAGTCCTTCGTGCACTTTAGATCTCTACTAATTGTCTGATGATCTTATGGCTTGATGAAGATTAGGACAAGTGGAGATTCCAACCAGTGTGCCTCTTCTGGAAGCCGGAGGGTGGACTCCAAGAGAGTTTCCTTCATCTTCCTCCATGGCAACCTCCTCAACCCCCTCTTCCCTTAGCCCCCCCTATGGCAACCAAGCATCACCTTCTTCATGGTTGGAGAAGGGAAAATCCATGGTACCTGGCCTGACAGATCTGACAGGAAATAAGAATAAAAGAAAACAGGAGACTTCTCCGCGATACAGAGGTCAATGGGTTTGGGGGATATATAAAGATTTTTTTATCTGGGGAAACAAGCAAACGGGAGAAAAACAGAGTCCGGAAGGTACCCGAGGTGGGCAGAACCCACCTGGGCGCGCCTGGCCAGGCGTGCCCTAGTGTCTTATGCCCACCAGGGTGACCTTCCTGGTTGTTTCTTATTTTCCTAATTTTTGTTATTTTCCAAAATAGACAAAAAATATTTTTGCAGATTTTTTGGAGTCCGTTTACTTACCGTATCACGTACCTCCTCTTTTCACGATTCTGGAGTGTTCCGGAAGGTCTCTTTTATGTGTTCTTCCGATGTCATAGTTTGGATAATATTACTTTCAACATTAATGGGCGTACTTGAGATATAATGTTTTATTCGTTGCCCATTAACAACATTCGGGTTTGTACCTTCGGCATTATTTATTGTGATAGCTCCAGACTGATAAACCTCCTTGATAACATAGGGTCCTTCCCATTTGAAGAGAAGTTTTCCTGCAAAGAATCTGAAATGAGAGTTGTACAAAAGAACATATTCTCCAACTTAGAACTCACACTTTTGGATTCTTTTATCATGCCATCTTTTAACTTTTTCTTTAAATAACTTGGCATTTTCATAAGCTTGGGTTCTCCATTCATCTGATGAGCTAATATAAAATATCCTCTTTTCACCAGCAAGTTCAAAATCATAGTTGAGTTCTTTGATTGCCCAATAAGCTTTATTTTCTAACTCAAGAGGCAAATGACAAGCTTTTCCATAAACCATTTTATAAGGAGACATACACATATGATTTTTATATGTTGTTCTATAAGCCCAAAGTGCATCATCTAATTTTTTAGACCAATTCTTCCGGGACCTATTGACAGTCTTTTGCAAAATTAATTTTATTTCTCTATTGCTAAGTTCAACTTGACCACTCGACTGAGGATGATAGGGTGATGCAATTCTATGGTTAATGTCATACTTGGCAAGCATTTTACGGAAATCACCATGAATAAAGTGTGAACTACCTTCAGTCATTAAATATCTAGGGACTCCAAACCTTGGGAAAATAACGTCCTTCAGCATTTTAATAGAGGTGTTGGGATCAGCACTACTAGTTGGAAATAGCTTCTACCCACTTAGTAACATAGTCAACAGCTACCAAAATATGTGTATACCCGTTAGAGGAAGGAAATGGTCCCATGTAATCAAATCCCCAAACATCAAATGGTTCAACAGCAAGTGAATAATTCATAGGCATTTCTTGACACTTACCGATATTACCTATTCTTTGACATTCATCACAAGATAAGACAAACTTACGAGCATCCTTGAAAAGAGTAGGCCAATAAAACCCAGACTGCAATACCTTGTGAGCAGTTCTATCTCCCGCATGATGCCCTCCATAAGCTTCGGAGTGACATTTCCATAGGATTGGTTCCTATTCATGCTCAGGTACACAACGTCTAATAATACCATCTACTCCTTTATAAACATGTGGGTCATCCCAGAAGAAATGTCTTAAATCATAGAAGAATTTTTTCTTTTGTTGGTATGTAAAGCTAGGTGGTAAATATTTAGCAATAATGTAATTAGCATAGTCAACATACCAAGGAGTGTTATGAGAACCATTTATTGCAGCTAACTGCTTGTGGCACCCCGACTCAGAGCGACCGGTTTACCATGCATTGCCAGCCCAGAGACCATGTCTTCTAGCAACACACAACATCTTGGTACAGAAAAACAACCGCTTTATTGATGCTAGCGGAACAGAGTTTACATTACAACAGCTGTCGAGGCCAAGAGGCACACTCAGTGCGGCTGAACAATATGTACATTATTTAGTGAACATAAAGGGGCCTCGATCCGAACAACTACATGGCAGCGGAATAACGTCGTGGCGGAAGCTCCATATCATAGGGACACCGATGTGGACACGATCTAGACTCGAACAACGCTCCTCTCCAACGATACTTTCCTGAAATCTAGCATGACATGCCAGGTGAGTACATTGAATGTACTTGCAATCTCACAACAGGCATAATCATAATGACAAACAATATCATGATACTTAACCAATTATTAATAATGCAACACTATATGTCAACATGCTGTGATCATGCTCGAACGTCCCTCGGGACAGCTTACCAACTGTGACCATCTCTGGATCACAAACACACCACCAAAGTGGTCTTTCTCAAGAACAACTCATGATCCTTACGACGATCACAACCACGACCATCATTTCGTCCCAAATGCCTCGATGGCCTTTCTGCCATCCATCAACAATGCAAAGTTCATAGCTTAGTGTGTAGTTTTTTTTAAACATTGACTCATGGTGGGACCTACTACGAGGTGTCCGTGACCGTGGACACGGCTATCGATAGATTACACACTCTGCAGAGGTAGCACATTGTACCCACACCACGGAACCCATGGCCTCGCACTCCCATTTGGGTGGACCAACGACATTCCAACAAAACCCTTCCATTGCCACAGCACTCTCCCGGCCACTCCGACCCAAATCCCCAACGGGCTGGTCCTGGGTGGCCTCGTGTCTACCAAAGACACCTCGACCACCGTCGTGGTCAAAACACTCCCACTCGGGGACTCGGTACCATAATCTCATCAACGAGCACACAATATTATGCCTGCTTACCGGGCCAGGGCAAGCACGGCATAACCTTCCCTAGTTGGAGGCACCGACCAGAGGCCATGTCAATGGACCGAATCAAGGCCTTCCCACAAAGGCAAATGTGGTTGCACTGGAAAGAAACTCGATTCAGCGGCACCATGACCTAGTCAACGGTATATTCAAGTTGAATTATATTCAGGTTCAACTTTAAACTAAAAATGACCGGTGTCATAACATGCCATGAAATGCAAAACAACACATGCATCATATAATGATAAAAATGACCGATGTCATGCATATACACACCAAGCATAAACGTCAACAACTCATATTACTCTACTGCTCAAAATGACTCACAACTTAACCAAAATATTTTGCAACAAGTTTTATTAATTTCTTACGCAAGAAAGTAACTCCGATAAATTTCTCATATGCTTGACAAAAAGATTTCACTATCAACAACTCTTAATTTCTTTATCACTAAGTCGGCTTCAAACATTCTGTAAGACAAGTAATATGATTAAACAAGTATTTAATAGAATATTTTCTAACAAATTTTTATCTATTTATGAAGGCAAAAACAAAGATTTAAATAATTACTAACATGCATAACAAAATTATTTCTAACATCACCAAATAAATCTTAACTTGTTTTATCCACTAAACTTGTTTCAATCATTTTGTAAATCAAGCATAACCAATATTTAATAGAATACAAATAACTCAATAATTATTTAAATGCATGGATTAATCATTTCATTCAAGTAAGAAAATCACAAATATTGAAATGACACCATGAAAATGTTGCTGTGGCTTGCCTTTGTGCAGATGAGGTTCACAAGCCTTCTGGTGATCCTCAAGACAAGCCTCACCCTCTGAAAATAAATTTAAGAACAAAAAGAAAATATCAAGAACACTTCTGAAAATCACCAGAAATTCTAAACAGCTCAGGAAAATCTCACCTTTGGTGAGCTTCTAGATTTCTTATCAAAGAACACAATGCAAAAAGAATCAATTCATTTGGACTTATGGTTGAAGAGTTATAACTGTTTGAAGTGTTTTGTAAATTCAAATGAATTTGAATAAAAAGAAATAGACTGGGGGGGGGGCGACGTCGAAGGCGTAAAGCCTAGGGGCGCCACTACTCGTACCGCTTCGCGTGCGTATAGAGTGGCTGACTAGTGGGCTCCGCTAGTCAAGTGGGGGAATGGGGAGAAAGAAACAGAGAAGGCCGCGGCTTCGCCGGAGCTCTCGCCGGCGACGAGGGCTCCGTGGCCCAAACGAGAGGGAGGGATTGAGAGAGGGGACAATGGTGCACCTGCCCGTATCCGTAGTGTGGCTAGGGGTGGTCGGACGACGTCAGAAACGAGCTTGCAAGCGGAGGCAGAACGCGAAGGTTGCCGGAGTTGAGGAAGACGGCGAACGGAGGCCACTACAGGGGCTCCAAGCGGGCGAGACGGCCTCACCGGAGAGAGGCGGAAGCCCGGGAGGGGTTTCCCTGGCCTGGGAGGGGCTAGAGATCCCGCGGCGTCCAAAGGGGATCACCGGCGAGCTCGAGCTCGGGGACGGCGGCCCGAGGCCTGCCCGGCCGGGACACGGCTTCCTACGCAGTCGTGGAGTGTGTGGGAGTGCTGGATGGGGCTCGAGGAGACTAGGGGTGGCCTTATTTATAGGCGAGCGGCGAGGGGGCTTCGGGCTCCGCCGGTGGACACCTGTCCACGGTGCCCGACGACGAGCGGCGTCAGTGAGAGGGGGAGAAGGCGACGGAGGTCACACGGCCACTGTGGGCGGACGGAGATGAGCACAGGATCAGGAAGGCGACAAGCACAGTGCGAAGCGCACTGTGGCGTTGGCCAGACCGTGCCCGTGCTTGATGCGGCGAGCTCCGGCATCGGCGAGCGCCAGGGAGGAGTTAAAGACGTCAAGATGATGATGGTGGCGCGGTTTGGCACGCTTGGGCAGGCGAGGGAAGCGAGCACGCACGAACAGAGCATTTGGTGACACCCAGAGCGCGTCGACACGCATTCCTGGCATCGTGGACACGCGTGGTCACCGCGCGAACTCTCTCCTCAGGCTAGCCTTCGTCCAAAAATCATGTTTGGCATGTTGTTCGTGGTGGTTTTGAAGTTTACCACGGTTTGGTTTGGATCTAGGTGCAGTAGAGAGGATTTTACAAACCAGGTAGGTTTCTGACCAGTAACTTTGAACAGTTACTCTGGTCAAAAGGCTAGGAGATTGAGGCTGTGCTTTGGAGGCTAGTTATAAGTTACTAAGGTAAAGATGCACAAGAAAGTTCAGGTCAAATGGAGCAAGTAAAATGGTAGTTGCTGTAGAAACCACCATTTCTGTCCAGAACAGAAAATATTTTCTGTAGCAAAAATATTCCAAAAAGTGATGAAATATTTTTGCTCAGGAAGGTGCCCTAGGGTTCACAGAATATTTGTGAATTATCTCAGATTTTTCCGAGCCATAAAAATTGGGGTTTCTTTGAAGCAAACAGATCTGGCTTAGGGTTTCTGAGAGAAAATGAATATTTTTCATTTAAGAAAAATGTTCCAAAGATTATTTTGGGGTGGATCAGAAGTGAAATGATGATTTAGGAGGGAAGTGAAGAACTTGGGTGAAAGCCAAAGATGCCCAAGTGTTTAAGTCCATATGAAAAGATTCAAGAATTCCAAGTTTCAGAAAATTTTCAAATGAAAATTCAAGCAGATAAGAGAGGGCAAAAACCAGGCTGTCACAAACCTCCCCCACTTAGAATGAATCTCGTCCTCAAGATTCGGTTGCTTGGGAAAACCACTCTGGATACTGATCCCTAAGGAATTCTTCCTGCTCCCAAGTTGCTTCTGACTCTGTGTGATGCTCCCACTGGACCTTGTAAAATTTTCTGACTTTACTGCGAGTGACCCTTTCCATCTGATCCAAAATTTTGAAGGGTATCTCTTCGTAAGTTAAATCTTTTGCCAATTCTATCTCAGCCATTGCAACCCTTTTCTCAGGCGGGGATATGCATCATCTCAATTGCGAAACATGGAACACGTTGTGTATGTCTGCCAATTCAGGGGGTTGTTCCAGTTGATATGCAACCATACCTACTCGAGACATAATCGGAAGTGGACCAATGAATCTGGGTGCCAACTTTCCACGAGTCTGAAATCTCTTACTCCTTTCATAGGGGTGACTCAGAGGCATACGTGTTCTCCGGGTTCAAAACTGACCTGCCGATGCTTTGCATCATAATAACTCTTCTGTCGAGATTTGGCCAATTGCAGTCTGTCTCTGATTTCCCTAACTTGTTTCTCAGCTTCCAGCATGAGATCCGTTCCGAATATACGGCTATCTCCAGTCTGAGACCAATTTAGAGGAGTGCGGCACTTATGGCCATACAGAGCTTCATATGGTGACATCTTTAGACTGGTTTGGAAACTGTTGTTATAAGAGAACTCGGCATATGGCAAGCAATCTTCCCATTTAGCTTCTTTGGCTAGCACACAGGCTCGCAACATATCTTCGAGTATTTAATTTACCCGCTTTGTTTGTCCATCTGTCTGAGGGTGATAGGCAGTACTATATTTCAGTGCTGTCCCCAGGGCTTGATGGAGACGGGACCAAAAAGCGGAAGTAAACAAAGAACCTCGGTCGGAAGTGATAGTTCGGGGTACTCCGTGCAAACTGACTATTTTGGACACATACAGCTGTGCAAATTCACCGGCCCTGTATCTGGTGCTGATCGGAATGAAGTGAGCAACCTTGGTTAGGGTGTCTATTATAACCCAGATTGCATCCTTGCCTCGCTGAGTCCTAGGAAATCCTGTGATGAAATCCATGCAGACGTCATCCCATTTCCACTGTGAAACTGGCAGCGGTTGGAGGAGTCCGGCTGGCTTCTGATGATCTGCTTTCACCTTGTTACATATGTTGCAACAAGCTACGAAATAGGCAATGTCCTGCTTCATTCCCTCACACCAGAATATTTGTCTGAGATCCTCATACATTTTCGTACCTCCTGGGTGAATGGAATATGTGGATTCGTGTGCTTCTGACAGGATTTTATTCTTCAAGTCCGGTTGATTTGGCACACAAATGCGTCCATGGAATCGGAGGGTACCGAATTTGTCCTTGGAGAAGTCAGGGGCCTGCTTTGCCATCTGGCCCTCGGCATGTCTTTGTAGATTGGCGTCAGCTGGCTGGGCCTTGCAGATCTCCATCTCAAGTGTGGGGGTAACTTCCAAAATATTAGCGAGGCCAGCATCCACGATGACCAAGTTGAGCTGAGCGATCTCCTCTTGAAGTTCGGTAGGCAATGATTTTAACATGACATTTAAGCTGACGGGCTTTCGACTGAGCGCGTCGGCAACGATGTTGGCCTTGCCTGGATGGTAATTTATTCCAAGGTCATAATCCTTGACCAACTCTAACCATCTTCGCTGACGGAGATTTAAATCTGGCTGAGTGAAGATGTACTTGAGGCTTTTGTGGTCGGTAAAAAATTGGCACCTTTTTCCAATGAGGTAGTGTCTGCAAATTTTTAATGCATGAACCACTGCGGCCAATTCCAAATCATGAGTAGGATAATTTCCCTCATGGGGTCGTAGCTGTCGCGATGCATATGCTACTACCTTGTTGTCTTGCATCAACACGCAACCAATACCTTGTCTGGAGGCATCGCAATACACATCAAAACTGCGATAAATGTCTGGAAGAGTCAATACAGGTGCGGTTGTCAGATGTATCTTCAACTCATTAAAACTCTTCTCACAATCCTCTGTCCACTTAAACTTCGTATCCTTTTTGAGCAGCTCCGTCATGGGTTTAGCAATTTTGGAAACCCTTCAATAAAATGATGATAGTATCCAGCTAATCCGAGGAAACTCCGGATCTGTGTCACGGTCGTGGGCGGTACCCAATTGAGCACATCCTTTACTTTGCTCGGATCCACGGCTATACCTTCGGTGGATAGTACATGTCCGAGAAACCCAACTTTCTTGAGCCAAAATTCGCACTTACTGAACTTGGCGTATAGCTGATGGTCGCGGAGCCGTTCTAGTACTGCTCGGAGGTGATCCTTGTGCTCCTCTTCACCCTTGGAGTAAATGAGGATGTCATCGATGAAGACTACCATGAATTTTTCGAGGAAGTCCATAAATACTTTGTTCATCATATGCATGAAGAAAGCAGGGGCATTGGTGAGACCAAAGGACATCACGATATATTCGTAAAGACCGTACCGAGTAGTGAATGCGGTCTTAGGAATATCTTCCTTTTTAATCTTAAGCTGATGATAGCCGGTCCGTAAATCGATTTTTGAGAATACCTTAGCCCCACTGAGCTGGTCAAACAGATCATCAATCCTTGGCAGCGGGTATTTATTTTTGATGGTGACCTCATTCAGCTGGCGGTAATCTATGCACATACGAAGACTACCATCCTTTTTGCCCACGAAAATTGCAGGTCATCCCCATGGTGAGGAGGTGGGACGAATATAACCTTTCTGGAGTAATTCGTCAAGATGTTTCTTTAGCTCCACTAATTGCGATGAGGGCATCCGGTAATACTTCTTGTATAACGGTGCGGTTCCAGGCACAAGATCTATGGCAAACTCCAGTTCCCGATCCGGTGGCACGCCTGGCAGTTCTTCCGGAAACACATCAGGGTACTCACTGACCACAGGGATTAATTCCAATTCAACCATAGCGGTGCAAACTAGTTCTGGCTTGGGTATATTCTTGCGAGCGTAGAACTTGGTAAGTTGCCCATTTAGACCGGTCAAAGTGACTTCTTGGGTTGCGCATTTTATGCAAACTTGATATTGGGTCAACCAATTCATACCCAATATAATATCCAACTTTTCAGACTCAATGATTATCAGAGATGTTGGAAAGTAGACCCCGTTGATATTGATCTCCAGATCACGACAGACCAGATTGCTCTTGATTATAGATCCCGGGGGTTTGAACCAGCATATTTTTGCCCAAAATTGTGCAAGGAAAATTGTTTTGGGCAGCAAAACTCCGAGGAATAAAAGAATGCGAAGCCCCAGAGTCAAATAAAATTACGGCAGGTATGTCATTAACAGAAAACATACCAATGACGACTTCTGGCTTCTCTTGGGCTTCATCGGCGGAGATATGATGCACGTGCCCGGTGAAGTTTTGCCGGTTTGGCCACGACTCCATAAAGTTGGCTTGTGGCCTGCTTAGGGCATTCATCTTGTTGTTCTTGGGGCACTGCTTGGCATAATGTCCGTGCTGCCCGCAAATGAAACAAGAATTATTGCGCTGACGCTCCTCATGTATTGGATTGGCCACAATTTCTTGACTTGAGTGGTGGTCTTGTTAACATTCTGCTGCCAATTTGGCTTGTATTCCACCTGAGTTGTTGCCAGGTATGAGCCTTTTGCACTGGTTGCCCATCCTTCTTTGGCTCAAACTTTCACTTGTTGTCGTTGTTAACAGGCCTATTATCTGCTATAAGCTTTTGCTCCTATTCAACAATGAAAGCCTTGTTCACCAGAGTTTGGAAGTCTGTGAAATCAAGCATACTGAGAGTACACCGGAGTTTTGGATTTAGACCTCCAAGAAATCTGTCAATTCTTCTTTCTTTGGTGACCACGTCATGAAGAGAGTAACGGGCCAGATGATTGAATTTTTGCAAATATTCTACCACAGACTGATTTCCTTGGATGAGTGTGAGAAATTCACGCTGCTTAGTCTTCATAACTCCAGTAGGGATATGCTATTTTTGGAATTGATCCTTAAACTTTTCCCAAGTGATTTCCTCATCAGCCGGCCACATGGCCTTTGTATTTTCCCACCATATGGCAGCTGCGCCCTCAAGATAATGGGTGGAAAAGGGAACTTTATCATTTCCTTCAGTACGAGCAATCTCAAGATTTTTCTCCATTGTGCGCAACCAATCGTCTGCATCCAATGGGTCAACAATCTGACTAAAGCTGGGTGGATTGGTCCTCTGAAAATCTGACAACTTTGAGTGATGACCATGCTAATTTCCATTCTGTGCAACCATAGCTTGAACACTTCTCAATATTTCAATCAGATCATTGTTCCTTTTCTCTTCAAACATACGCATAATTTGCTTGGTGGAGGGAGGATCAGGCGGTGGAGGTGGTGGCTGAACGTACGGCTCGGGAGAATGTCCTGCCTGTCGTGCGGAACGACGAACAGGAGTGCCCTCACGAACGTTGCTACTGCTGCCTCCCCGCGTCATTCTATTATGAATTTTTCCCAAGACAACACAATCGAGATGAGAAACACCCAAGAATAAAATTGGGGAAAAGCCAGCGACAAATCCCGGAAGAAAGCAAAAGAGCGAAAAAATACGGCGAATAAAGTCTCAACATAATTATACATAGACTCATACATGAAAAATAAACAACATGACTGGTTCACTACTCTCATACATGCAACAAAACATCATGACTCATACAACTACATCCATACATCATCCAACCAATTGCGAATACTCAAAGATACTACTGCTCTGCTGGTGCTGCGGCGTCCTCCCCTGAAGCGGTCTCGGATCCCGAACTGACGTGGTTAACGGAAACCTCCGGGTTAAAGGTAACACGACGGCGCTGCCTCGAGGTCTCTCGCTCAGGGGCAGGGGTAGGATGAAGCATCGGGGCTATATGGGTAGCGAGAAGTGAGACCCACTTGGCAGGAGTACTGAGAGGGTTCACGGCCGAGACGCCCGTGCTACTCGGGGGAGTAACCGGCGAAATAGGGGAGCTAGAACTGACTGGGACATAAGGGCTAAATCCCAGTGAAGACGGAGTAGTGGCGGATCTAGAAGTGACCAAAGTAGTGGCTAAGGTAGTACGAGTACGAGTCAGCTCTCGAGCCAGCTCGTGGATCATGAGATAGCTAGCAGTGACATAACGAGCAATGTGGCTAGCAACACTATCAGATTCCGGATCAATGAGAGGGAAACGGACACGACCGTTGTCGTGCAGAGATGGGTAGTAGT
Source organism: Triticum urartu (assembly GCF_003073215.2). Classification (NCBI taxonomy): domain Eukaryota; kingdom Viridiplantae; phylum Streptophyta; class Magnoliopsida; order Poales; family Poaceae; genus Triticum; species Triticum urartu. Next base: position 485,769,193 of record NC_053023.1, on the reverse strand, counting down.
AGAAACCAGGGTGGTTCTGCATTCGGACCTCGTTGCAGCGAATCTCGACAAGGACCTCGAATGCAACAAACTGGACAGCCTAAGAAGCGATGGAGGCATAACCGCTCCGTGAAGTGCGAGTGTAAGAGCTGGAATCGGAACTAGTGCGCAGAGTGACCACTGCGTGATACTCATACACTGAATCAGCTAGATGCTCCCGCTACACACGATAGACTGGGTCGTCTCCGAGAGGGTACAACCGATGCCACACGTTGCGAAGGAGGTGCAGTGACGTGTACGGCATCAGCTGCAACTAGCACGGATACGGCACCAGAGCCATCTACACCCACAACCATTAGAAGGTTAGCATAAAAAATATATAAACCGAATGCATGCAACGCAACAATCAGCACAAATTACGTCCAGTTAATGCGTCGCAGTCTAGCGTGGCCTACAGTCAGCGCGGCTCTGATACCAAGCGTTGTGGCACCCCGGCTCAAAGCGACCGGTTTACCATGCATTGCCAGCCCAGAGACCATGTCTTCTGGCAACACACAACATCTTGGTATAGAAAAACAACCGCTTTATTGATGCTAGCGGAACAGAGTTTACATTACAACAGCTGTCAAGGCCAAGCGGCAAACTCGGTGCGGCTGAAAAATATGTACATTATTTAGTGAACATAAAGGGGCCTCGATCCGAACAACTATGTGGCAACGGAATAACGTCGTGGCGGAAGCTCCATATCACAGGGACACCGATGTGGACACGATCTAGACTCGAACAGCGCTCCTCTCCAACGATACTTTCCTGAAATCTGGCATGACACGCCAGGTCAGTACATTGAATGTACTTGCAAGCTCACAACAGGCATAATCATAATGACAAACTATATCATGATATTTAACCAATTATTAATAATGCAACACTATATGTCAACATGCTGTGATCATGCTCGAACGTCCCTCAGGACAGCTTACCAACTGTGATCATCTCTGGATCACAAACACACCACCAAAGTGGTCTTTCTCAGGAACAACTCGTGATCCTTACGGCGATCACAACCACGACCATCATTTGGTCCCAAATGCCACGATGGCCTTTCTGCCATGCATCAACAATGCAAAGTTCATAGCTTAGTGTGCAGTTTTTATTAAACGTTGACTCATGGTGGGACCTACTACCAGGTGTCTGTGACTGTGGACTCGGTTATCAATAGATTACACACTCTGCAGAGGTAGCACACTATACCCACACCACGGAACCCATGGCATCGCACTCCCATTCGGGTGGACCAATGACATTCCGACAAAACCCTTCCATTGCCACAACACTCTCCCGGCCATTCCGACCCAAATCCCCAACGGGCTGGTCCTGGGTGGCCCCGTGTCTACCAAAGACACCCCAACCACCGTCGTGGTCAAAACACTCCCACTCGGGGACTCGGTACCATAATCTCATCAACAAGCACACAAGATTATGCCTGCTTACCGGGCCAGGGCAAGCACGACATAACCTTCCCTAGTTGGAGGCACCGACCAGAGGCCATGTCAATGGACCGAATCAAGGCCTTCCCACAAAGGCAAATGTGGTTGCACTGGAAAGAAACTCGATTCAGCGGCACCATGACCCCATCAATGGTATATTCAAGTTGAGTTATATTCAGGTTCAACTTTAAACTAAAAATGACCGGTGTCATAACATGCCATGAAATGCAAAACAACACATGCATCATATAATGATAAAAATGACCGATGTCATCCATATACACACCAAGCATAAACGTCAACAACTCATATTACTCTACTGCTCAAAATGACTCACAACTTACCCAAAATATTTTGCACCAAGTTTTATTAATTTCTTATGCAAGAAGGTAAATCCGATAAATTTCTCATATGCTTGGCAAAAAGATTTCACTATCAACAACTCTTAATTTCTTTATCACTAAGTCGGGTTCAAACATTCTGTAAGACAAGTAATATGATTAAATAAGTATTTAACAAAATATTTTCTAATTTTTTTTTACCAATTTATGAAGGCAAAAACAAAGCTTTAAATAATTACTAACATGCATAGCAAAATTATTTCTAACATCACCAACTAAATCTTAACTTGTTTTATCCACTAAACTAGTTTGAATCATTCTGTAAATCAAGCATAACCAATATTTAACAGAATACAAATAACTCAATTATTATTTAAATGCATGGATTAATCATTTCATTCAAGTAAGAAAATCACAAATATTGAAATGACACCATGAAAATGTTGTTGTGGCTTGCCTTAGTGCAGATGAGGTTCACAAGCCTTCTGGTGATCCTCAAGACAAGCCTCACCCTCTGAAAATAAATTTAAGCACAAAAAGAAAATATCAAGAACACTTCTGAAAATCACCAGAAATTCTAAACAGCTTAGGAAAATCTCACCTTTGGTGAGCTACTAGATTTCTTATCAAAGAACACAATGCAAAAAGAATCAATTCATTTGGACTTATGGTTGAAGAGTTATAACTGTTTGAAGTGTTTTGTAAATTCAAATGAATTTGAATAAAAAGAAACAGACTAGGGGGCGACGTCGAAGGCGTAAAGCCCAGGGGCGCCAGCACTCGTACCACTTCACGCGCGTACATAGTGGCTGACTAGCGGGCCCTGCTAGTCAGGTGGGGGAAGGGGAGAAAGAAACAGAGAAGGCCGCGGCTGCGCCAGAGCTCTCGTCGGTGACGAGGGCTCCTTGGCCCAAACGAGAGGGAGGGATTGAGAGAGGGGATGATGGCGCACCTGCCCGTACCCGTAGCATGGCTAGGGGTGGTCGGATGGCATCGGAAACAAGCTCGCAAGCAGCGGCAGAACGCGGAGGTTGCCGGAGTTGAGGAAGACGACGAACGGAGGCCACTACAGGGGCTCCAAGTGGGCGAGACGGCCTCAACGGAGAGAGGCGGAAGCCCTGGAGGGGTTGTCCTGGCCTGGGAGGGGCTAGAGCTCCCGCGGCGTCCAGAGGGGATCGCTGGCGAGCTCGGGGACGGCGGCCCGAGGCCTGCCCGGCCGGGCTACGGCTTCCTACACTGTCGTACAGTGTGTGGGAGTGCTGGATGTGGCTCGAGGAGACTAGGGGTGGCATTATTTATAGGCGAGCGGCGAGGGGGCTTCGGGCTCCGCCGATGGACACCTGTCCACGGCGCCCGGCGACGAGCGGCGTCAGTGAGAGGGGGAGAAGGCGACGGACGTCACGCGGCCACGGTGGGTGGACGGAGACGAGCATAGTGCAGAGCGCACTATGGCGTTGGACGGACCGTGCTCGTGCTCACTGCGGTGAGCTCCGGCGTCGGCGAGCGCCAGGGAGGAGTTAAAGACGTCGAGACGATGATGGTGGAGCAGTTTGGCACGCTCGGGCAGGCGAGGGAAGCGAGCACGCGTGAACAGAGCGTTCGGCGGCACCCAGAGCGCGTCGACACGCATGCCTGGCATCATGGACACGCGTGGTCACCGCGCGAACTCTCTCCTCAGGCCAGCCTTCGTCCAAAAATCATGTCTGGCATGTTGTTCGTGGTGGTTTTGAAGTTTACCACGGTTTGGTTTGGATCCAGGTGCAGTAGAGAGGATTTTACAAACCAGGTAAGTTTCTGACCAGTAACTTTGAATAGTTACTGTGGTCAAACGGCTGGGAGATTGAGGTTGTGCTTTGGAGGCTAGTTCTAAGTTACTAAGGTAAAGATGCACAAGAAAGTTCAGGTCAAATGGAGCAAGTAAAATGGTAGTTGCTGTAGAAACCACCAATTCTGTCCAGAACAGAAAAGATTTTTTGTAGCAAAAATATTGTCAGGACCCCGATTCCAAGTCACATCGATCTAGCCGGTAACACCTCATATCACTTTGCGGCCTCACGCACGGTATCCCACGGGTGTCGCCTTACCATGGCCCGGGACCGTTTGCGCCTTTTGGCTCACGTATATGATAGTGTCGCTAGCATCCATATGACAGAGAACCCGGGCCGACATGGCTAGTCATGAACCCAAAGCGGCACAGACCTATGGAGACAGGCATACATGAATCACATCGAGCATGTCGGTCATCAGCGATTGATTCCAGGCTGTAGCACTGGGCTAACAGGACTCCGGAAGTCACAGCGTGACATTTCCCCGAAGGGACAAACATAGGAACGAAGTGAAACACATGCCGGCCAGTCAAGTGTCCTGAACAGTAGTGCTAGGCTAGCAGGACTCCGGTGAACCGGGCTGTAGCGGACTACTATGGCTCGAGGAACACTAGACTACATTTCCCCATAAGAAAGGCTGCCAAGGATAAACAACTAGATTGTCGGATCCCACTCATACCAAGCATTTCAATCATACACACAATATGCCCGATATGAGTACATACAACATGGCATCACAACAAAACTCTACAACTCAAGTACTTTATTTAAAGGCTCCAGGGAGCCATACATAACATGTTCATACAGATAGGGGTCACATGACCCGACACTCAAGTCATACAAACATACAAGCACAAGCGGAAGCGACTAGTCTGAGTACAGACTCTAGAAAGAAAGAAGGCTTCTCAAAGCCTGTCTATCTACATAGGGCCCTCCATGGCCAGGATCACCACCTGGGTGGCTAGTCACTCGTCGACGTCAAGGTCTACGTAGAACCCATCGGAGGGGCGGTGTTGTCGTCTGAAAACAGTAATTAAGCAAACATGAGTACAAAGGTACTCAGCAAGTCTTACATCAGAACCTACTATACATGCTTATTCTCAAGAAGGTGGTGGGGTTAATGCAGCAAGCCAGCTTTGACTCTTGGCTAAGCTATCCTATGGAACTTCGCCAGAAAAAATAGTTTTCGCACACGAGTCCACTACTCACCAACACAATACTCCACCGGGGATCCTCCCTCGTCATCCTACGAGAGGGCCATCCTCGGTACTCACACTTATCTTGAGTCTTTTATTAGTACCCATTAACTTGTCTATGAACTGTATAGGCAACCAAGTAGTCCTTTACCGCGGACGCGGCTATTCGAATAGTTTTATACCCTGCAGGGGTGTACTTCTTCATACACGCTTTCACCACTTCCCGCCGTTTACACGACATGTACTCGGCAACCTTCAAGCGGAAGCCCAGCGAGGGTGTCGGCCACGGCCTACCTAAACACTTAAGTCTCTAGTCTAGGTTTATCGCCTATCCAGGTTCCATCCACAGGGAGTCCGGCCGAGGTTTCCACATACGGCCCCGAACGATGTGAACAGGGATCCCGAGACACCAAACAGGTGACTCGGTACACCGTGCCACGGTGTATCTACCGCAACATAGCCCACCCCTAGGGTCAGCGCTACGCATGGCCGCCAACACATAACCTACAAACACCAGAAACTATTTGCAACTCCTGGACAGAGTACTAGGGTGGTTAAGAAGCCAAGAGGGTCAATTAAGGATCCCAATGCATGGTAGTAGCTGAATCTTAAATCACACATACAGATCTCAGTTCTTAGGGACGGCCTCAATGAAACAACCCACCATGTACTCCTACATGGCCTCTCATCGATACCTTTACCAAAACATGTTCAACACATCCCTCACATTACCGGCATAAGCATTTCACTCTGGCCCATCACCCAGATGAACCAGACCTGACACAACTCTAAGCATAGCAGTCATAGCAAGGTAGGAATCACATACATGGCTCAATCAACTCCTACACATGCTAGTGGGTTTCATCTAGTTACTGTGGCAATGACAGGTCATGTAGAGGATAAGGGTTCAACTACCGTAGCACACAGCAGTTTGAATCGTGTTGTCTTAATGCAGTAAACAAGAGCAGAAGCGAGAACATGGGTTTGTATCGGAATGATCAATGGTTGCTTGCCTGAGGGAGTGGTAGTGGGATACTGCCCTTCAGTTGGATACTCGTGAATATCCTCGGAGGCAGAACCTACCACGAAGAACACATCGGAACACAATCAACACATGACGATATGCAACAATATGATGCATGCTATGACATGGCAATATGAATGTGTCTTGGCCTAATGCAAGCTATAACAGAAAGGAATGAACTCATTTGAATCAAAGATTCAAATATTAGCTCATTAAACATGTCCTTAATAGTGCATTTCCTTATTCTGCTTAAACAGCAAGGTAAACTTGTTGTCATGCATGAAACCATTACAGATGGATAGACTGAATTTTTCTGATCATTTTTCATATATAAATCTTTGCATTTGGAGCTATGGTTGATTTTCTATGATTTTTAGAAGTTTTAACTATTTTCTGGAAATTCCTGAATAAAAATAAATCCAGAAAATGCATTACTGCATCAGCATTGCGTCATGCTGACCTCAGCGGGTCAAAGGCGCCAGCCCAGGTCAAACCTGACTGGTGGGCCCCTTCTGTCAGCCTCTCAGCTAATTAACAGGATTAGATTAACACTAATTAGCTGTCAGTGGGGCCTGGGCCCACATGTCAGTGACTGATTTAATTAAAATTAATTAAAACTAATCCTAAATTAGTTAGCAGACCGGCCCCACCTGTCATAGACTCAGGGGGGGTCTACCTGGGCCCACCCAGGAGTCAAACTGGGTCAAACTCGCCGGCGACTTGACGCCGGCGAGGCCCGAGACGGTGGCGCAGCTCGGAAAATGCCCACAGGGCACGGGCGAGGCCGTTCTTGGGCTCGTTGGAGAGCTCTTGCAGTCGCGCATCTAGTGGTGGTGGAGGCCGGGCCTACGGTGGCCGGAGACGACGACGGCGAGCTCCAAGGCGGCGGCCGGAGTTCGGCCATGTGCGGGGAGTGGGCTGCGGCGTGCAAACACGGAAACTGAAGCGCTAGCGAGGCACTACGCGATGCGACAAGCACGTTGCATAGCACGGGAGGACCAAATGGTCGCCGGAGCGACACCGGCGACGAGCTCGAGCGGAGACGAGCTTCGGCCATGGTCGAACTATGGCCTAGAGGGTGCAAACGCATGGGAAAGAAGAGGGGAAAGGCGGCGGAGCTCACAGGGAGGTCGATGAGCAGCTCAGTGGGCTCAGGGGCGACCGGAGCGAGGCGAATCGATGAACGGTGTCCGGCAGGTACCGAGGTTGAAGACGATCCGATGGCGGCGATGCAGGGCCTCCGGCAATGCGTGGCTCGGTGGGGAGGGCGAGGGCGTCGCGGCGGAGCTTCTGGACAGGTTAGAGAGGCGAGGGGGTGACGGAGAGCGCGACTACGGCGGTGAGACGGCGACAAGCTCGTCAGCCATGGCGCGGGAGAGGGTGAGGGAGACGAGGGGAGAGTGAGCGAGGATGAGAGGGGGACGTGGGGGTCGCGTGGCACCCCTAGGCGTCTCCAGGCGTCGGCGGAAGCAGGAGGTGGCCGGCGTGTGGCCGCGGGCGCCGGCCACGCGCTCCGCGTCCTTCTGGCGTGAGGAGGACGACGACTGGCAGAGCCAGTAGGCTGGGCCGAGCCAGGTAGCTGGTCCAGCACAGGTAAGGCCCGGGTGGGCTTCCCTCTCTCTCTCTCTTTATTTGTTTCTGTTTTTCTAATTAACTGCAACTGTTGGGATTTAAATAAAATACTAAAACGTTTCCAAAAATCCTGAAAATAATTGTGGGCTCTGTTTAGATTATTTCCAATAGCAAACATTTATTTCCAGGATTATTTGAGCATTTAAATTATTTTATAGCATTTAAATGCCCAAATTCAAATACTTATGATTTAATTCAATGACCTTCTGTTGACCTAGAAAATTGTGCACCAATTTTGTCAGAGGTTTTAACCCAAGACAAGGAGGGTGAACTTTTTAGAAGGGCATTTCAGGTTCATTGAAAATAATTTTAGTAAACCCTAGTTGTTTCCAGGGGGGGTGTCGGGGGTTTCTGCTTTCCCCATTTCAAATTTAAGAGAAATTTAAACATGATGCACACTCTAATGCTTGAACTAGCTAGGGTGTGACAAATATTCCAAAAAGTGATGAAATATTTTTGCTCAGGAAGGTGACCTAGGGTTCACAGAATATTTGTGAATTATCTTAGATTTTTCTGAGCCATAAAAATTGGGGTTGCTTTGAAGCAAACACATCTGACTTAGGGTTTTTGAGAGAAAATGAATATTTTTCATTTAAGAAAAATATTACAAAGATTATTTTGGGTGGATCAGAAGTGAAATGATGATTTAGGAGGGAAGTGAAGCACAAATATTACAAAGATTATTTTGAAACTTTAGCATGTTCCTTCATCCTAACAGGGAAAGGTGGTTTCTCAATATAAGCAGTAGGAACAACTGGATCAACATTATAAATAACAGTTTCCTCTTTAGCTAGTAACGGTTCTTTAATTTCTTCTTTAATATGTGGGTGATATTTAAACCACTTCTCCTTAGGGAGATCAACATGAGTAGGAAATGATTCACAAAAGGAGGCTACTATCTCAGAGTCAAGTCCATATTTACTGCTAAACTTTTGAAAAGCATCGGTATTCATAAAAGATTTAACACAATCAAACTTGATCTTAATACCTGACTCTTTACCTTCGTCGAGTTCCCAATCTTCATAGTTGCGTTAAATCCTTTCCAAAGGATCCCACCGGAATTCAATAGTCTTGTTCATAAAAGAACCATTGCAAGAAGTATCAAGCAAGGATCGATCATTATGAGAAAGCCGAGCATAAAAATTCTAGATAATAATTTCTCTTGAGAGCTCCTGACTGGGGCATGAATATAACATTGACTTAAGCCTCCCCCAAGCTAGAGCGATACTTTCTCCTTCACGAGACCAAAATTATATATATAATTCTGATCACGATGAACTAGATGCATATGATAATTTTTTTGGTGAAACTCCAATTTCAATTGATTCCAAATCCAAGATCCAATATCATTGCATAGCCTATACCATGCCAATCCTTTTCCCTTCAAATATAAAGGGAAAACCTTCTTCTTAACTTCATCTTCGGGTAAACCTGCAAGCTTAAACAATCCACAAATTTCTTCCACATATATCAAGTGCATATCAGGATGTTTGGTTCTATCTCCTGCATAAGGATTAACTAGCAGTTGTTCTATCATACCCGAAGGAATTTCATATTCAATATTTTCAGTAGGTGTAGTAGGTTGAGGGGTAACTAATTATGGTTCCAGTTGAGGTGAAGATACCTCGAACAAACCCATCAAAGGATTGTTCTCCATAGTAACAAGTGATAATAAATTTTGGCATGTAGTAATAATTTTTCCTTGCCAATTTCCACTTACCAAGAGCGCTTCACTCCCCGACATCGGTGCAAAAATAGCCTTGATGACCCACAAGTATCTGGGATCAATTGTAGCCTTTTTGATAAGTAAGAGTGTCAAACCCAACGAGGAGCAGAAGGAAATGACAAGTGGTTTTCAGCAAGGTAAAGTCTACAAGCGCTGCATTGTAAGTAACAGAGTAGTTTGATAACAAGATAACTTGTAATGAGAAAGTAACGATAATAGTAACAAAAGTGCAGAAAGGTAGCCCAATCCTTTTGAGGCAAAGGACAGGCTAAAACGGTCTCCTATAATAAGCAAAGTGTTCTTGAGGGTACACGGGAATTTCATCTTGTCACTTTCATCATGTCGATTCGCTTCGTGTTCAAAACTTTGATAATTTGATATGTGGGTGGATCGGTGCTTAGGTGCTGTTCTTACTTGAACAAACCTCCTACTTATGATCAACCCCCTCGCAAGCATCCGCAACTACGAGAAAAGTATTAAGAATAAATTCTAACCATAGCATTAAACTTTTGAATCCAATCGGTCCCTTACGGAATAGTGCATAAACTAGGGTTTAAGCTTCTGTCACTCTCGCAACTCATCATCTAATTACTACTCCACAATGCATTCCCTTAGGACCAAATATGGTGAAGTGTCATGGAGTCGACGTTCACATGACACCACCAAGGGAATCACAACATACACATTATCAAAATATCAAACACATATCAAGTTCACATGATTACTTGCAACAAGATTTCGCTCGTGACCTCAAGAACAAAAGTAACTAATCACAAGTGATAAACATGCTCAAGATCAGAGGTGTATTAAATAGCATATTGGATCTGAACATATAATCTTCTGCCAAATAAACCATATAGTAATCAACCCTACTAGTCACCCACAAGCACGAATCTATAGTTCCAGTACACAGATTGGACACAAGAGATGAACTAGGGTTCGAGAGGAGATGGTGTTGTTGAAGATGTTGATGGAGATTGCCCTCCCTAAGATGGGAGAGTTGTTGGTGATGATGATGACGATGATTTCCCCCTCCAGGAGAGAAGTTCCCTCGACGGAATTGCTCCGCCGGAGGGCAAAACTGCGCCTGCCCAAGTTCCTCCTCGAGACGGCGGCGCTCCGTCCCGAAAGTCCTCTCCTGGTTTTTTCTAGGTCAAATTGACTTATATACCAGAAGATGGGCACCGGAGGTGGGCCGGGCTGAGCACAACCCACCAGGGAACGCCTGGGGGTGGGCCCCCTCCGGTGGTTATTTGCTCTATTATTTCTTATTTATTCCATAAAAAATCCTCGTGAAGTTTCAACTCATTTAATTTGGAGTTGTGCGGAATAGGTAGCTTTTTCAGGTCCAAATTTCTAGCTGCCGAAATTCTCCCTCTTTGTGTGTACCTTGCATATTATGAGAGAAAAGGCATTAGAATTACTCCAAAAAGCATTATTATGCTTAAAATGTTATAAATAACAGTAGGTAACATGATGCAAAATGGACGTATCAGTTAGCTCATGAAACTATCTTAGAGGATCATTGAGAGCTTTTAAAGACTCATGAGAAGCTACGCTTTGAAAAGCTCAGTCTAGAGCAAGAGCATGGGTTCTTAAAAGCAATCAATGATGATCTTCGTAAGAAAAGTTCTACTTACATTGCCAAGCGTTTACTTTGTCTACTTACATGCCAGAAGTAAAATCTAGCAACAAGAGCAAGGAATATTCTTCTTCTAGTAGTAACAATAATCATGTTAAATCCAATATTGTTGATTCTAGTAGCTCTCTTGATTCCACTAATAATTCTCTTAGCCAAGTTACACTTGAGCAAGAAAATAGCTTATTGAAGGGAATTATAGAGAAAGGTGTTTATAAGAGCCTTGCCGGATGTAAGCAATTTGAGGAAATTGTAAGCAAGCAAGGAAGGCACCGAAAGAATCAAGGTGTTGGTTTTGAACGCAAGTTCAATGCCAGTGGAGTTGAGTGGGAAGAAGATCAATACCCCAAGACGAAGTTTGTTCATCAACAAGATAAGTATGATCCCACTTCTTTCAAGGGAATACACGCTCAAGATGATCTTCCACCACGAGACCACAAGCAAAAAGGCAAGGACAAGCATCAAGAAGAGATTGATGCACTCCAAAGGCCTTAGTCAAGTGGGTTCCCAAGACTACATCAAGTTCTACTTCATCAAGTACGACTACAACCCCAAGGATTCCCATCAAGATGATGTGGATCCCAAAGAATAAGAACTAGAGAGTTCTTAAGGGTGACTCCGCCAACATACTTCACTCATATTCATCTTGGCTAGGACAAGTGCAATCAACTTTCACATCTTGCACTAGTTCAAGGAGTCACAAACCCTCTTGTTGGTAAGACAAGGGACAAGGTAACCAAATGCTTCCATGGACAACATCATATGTGAATTTCACTCTATGTATTGATATCCTTGTGTGTTCCTTGTGGGACTAACCCATGTAGGTATTGAAAGTGCAACTCACTCCAATGGATTGCTCCAAATGATCTACATCAACATTGAGCATCTACATCTTCAACACCTACGTGAAGTCATCATCAACAAAACCCAAGGTTAGTTCATCCCTGTTAGGGGGGATATCACATCTAGGGGGAGCTTTTCTCTAAGAATTGAGCTAAAGAAACTCTAAATGGTGTGAACACAACAATGCTTTATGTAAAAGTGGTAACCCCACTTGTGCTTAAACGATGAGTATGACCTACGATCAAATGTTCCCATTTGACTCCTCGGTCAATATACTCATATATAGATGACCTAGTCATCGCCAATTGCTTGATAGATACTAGAGTGTTTGTGCATGCTTTGCCACACATTTCATTTGCTATCTTATTGTCTGAGCATGTTGGTTGCATATTTTTCCCATTCGAGGACATCCATTTGTTGTTTTGTTTGTTTGGCTTTTCTTTTTGCCAAATGGATGGACAAGAATGCGTAAGAAATCCCTCTAGCTATCTATGCTTTTCTATTCTCAAACTCTATTCATGCTACATCACAAAGTTTGATCAAGTCAAATTCGAACCCTCCGGGTGAGGAGCACTCAGAGCCACCGATCCATCAAGGGCTGAAACTTCCAAAACCTCTTAATGGTTCTCGGTCTGACCGATTTTCATTCCATTCGGTCTCACCGAAATCATTGAGTTGATCTAGGTTTTTGCCTTGGTGCAATCGATTAGAACTACTAGGTCTGATCGAGTTGCAGCAACCGCTTGCAATTCTGCATCTCGATACCACCGAGTCATTCCACTCGGTCACACCAACAGTGACTGGGTATATATATCCGCGGGTTGAATTTTGGAAATTACTTCAAACCTCCAACCGCGCCTGCCCAGCTCTACCTCCCCTCTTGGTCTCCGGATCGTCTCCGTCGTCGCCAGCGCCCTCTTGCTGCTGGTCTCCGCCGCCGTCAACGGGAATCTTTGCCGCTGTTGTCATCGTAGCGAGTTCGTCGCCAAGTTAGGGTACAGACTCGATTCCCTTGTGCAATCTTTAACTCCGATTCTTGCACAAAGGTTAATGCCATTTATCTAGCCACGATTGAGATCATTGTATCCAACCAAAAATTCCTCTAGATTAGTTTTGATGCAAAAACTTAGGGTTAGGTTTCCAAAGAACTCATCTCGGACCGACTAATTTGACGTATTCGGTCTCACCGATTTGGCCCAGGCTATTGCACACGTACTACTCGGTCTGACTGAAGTGTACAAATCATTGTGACCGAGTTCACTTTCTCTGTGAAACCCTAGCATCTCGGAGTCACCGAACTGTGTCTCGGTCTGACCGATTTCACATGTTTAGACTCTAAAGTTTCTTCGGTGTCACCGAGTTTGTCATATCGGTAGCTCCGAAATGCTTTCTGCCAAAAACTAAAATTAACTTTTTGAGTCAACTTGTTGCCAAAATAGTTGTGCTTTGTGATGCTCATCTACTCTATCTATACCTATCTGTTCACAGGGTCAGTGTCAGCCATGTCAAACAACAGTGACAGCCAGAACAGGTCAGAGGAGCAACAAAATCTCAGTGAGGGCACTAGTCCCTCAAATAGTAGCTATGATGAGGGTAGCAGAAGCACCCCAAGCAATCTGCCTAAGGCTGCTACTAGGCATAGGAAGAAGAGAACCTCAGAATCTGAAGATGATAACTTTGTGGTTGAAGAGGAGGTCACCTCAAAGAAGAAAGTGCTCAAGAAAGAGCAAGCTGCTGGTGTTGCCATCAAGCCCGGCATGCACAAGAAGGCCCCTGCCAAGAGAGTGCCCATGTCAAAAGCCAGAGCCTCCACTCTTCAGACCATGAAATTAACAGAGGAAGAGGCTGCTGGAGGCAAGAAAAGGAAGGTAAGTGTCAAGAAGACCATGGCCAGAGTGATTGGAAAACCTTCCATGATGAGGGAATCTGATGAAGATGATGAGGAAGAGGAAGAGCCAACACCTAAGTCACAAAAACTCATGGGAGATGCTATCAAGTCTGGGGATGCTTCATCTAAGCCCAAGACAGCTCCCATGCCATCTGCTCAAGCTCAAGCTTCAAAGCCATCTGCACCTAAGGGATCCACAAGAAACATTTCAGATGCTGAGAAGAACAAGGCCCAAGTGCCTGAAGTTCAAGAGGATGAGGAGCACCAAGTGCTCAGAAAGCTTAAACCAAAAATTCCAGATCATGATGACAACCATCTAGTTGCTGAGAATATGAAAGTGATAAAAGATGCAGGTCCCAGACAGTGGAGACAGAGAGACCCATATGCTGTGAGGAGAAGGACTGCTATGGACTACAGGTTTCACACCAAGGAGAAGAAAGATTTTTATGAGACAGTTCTCTTAGATAAGAAGCCCATAGTGAGTGACATGAGATGGGTTGACTGGAAATTCATTGATGAGAATGAAGAATACTTTTCCAGGAGTTCATGAAAGTTTCGAGATGAATGGAGTTGACACTTTTGTTGGTCAGAAGCTGACTAAATGGAATGATGAGATGGTCATGCAATTTTATTCAACTACACACTTCTATCCAGATGGCAAGATAGTCTGGATGACTGAAGGCACAATATACCAATCATCCATTGCTGAGTGGACCAAGTGGATAAATGCCCCTGAAGAAGGTGAAGATGACACAGATGTTTATGCCAAGCCCAGGAAAGATCATAACTCCATGGCACATATGTACAAGGAAATTCATGATGATGCCTTGGAGACTCACAAGTTTGGCTCCATTTACTATCTAAAGGAAATATGCCCTAGAGGCAATAATAAAGTTGTTATTTGTATTTCCTTATATCATGATAAATGTTTAGTATTCATGCTAGAATTGTATTAACCGGAAACTTAGTACATGTGTGAATACATAGACAAATAGAGTGTCCCTAGTATGCCTCTACTTGACTAGCTCGTTAATCAAAGATGGTTAAGTTTCCTGACCATAGACATGTGTTGTCAGATGAGCGGAATCACATCATTAGAGAACGATGTGATGGACAAGACCCATCCATTAGCTTAGCATTATGATCATTTAGTTTTATTGCTATTGCTTTCTTCATGACTTGTACATATTCCTCTGACTATGAGATTGTGCAACTCCCGAATACCGAAGGAACACCTTGTGTGCTATCAAACGTCACAACATAACTGGGTGATTATAAAGATGCTCTACAGGTGTCTCTGATGGTGTTTGTTGAGTTGGCATAGATCGAGATTAGGATTTGTCACTCAGAGTATCGGAGAGGTATCTCTAGGCCCTCTCGGTAATGCATATCATTATAAGCCTTGCAATCAATGTTACTAATGAGTTAGTTGTGGGATGATGCATTACGGAACGAGTAAAGAGACTTGCCCGTAACGAGATTGAACTAGGTATGATGAAACCGATGATCGAATCTTGGGCAAGTAACATACCGATGATAAAGGGAATAACGTATGTTGTTATGGGGTTTGACCGATAAAGATCTTCGTAGAATATGTAGGAACCAATATAAGCATCCAGGTTCTGCTATTAGTTATTGACCGGAGATGTGTCTCGGCCATGTCTACATAGTTCACGAACCCGTAGGGTCCGCACGCTTAACATTTGATGATGATTTGTATTATGAGTTATGTGTTTTGGTGACCGAAGTTTGTTCGAAGTCCCGGATGAGATCAGGACATGATGAGAAGTCTCGAGATGGTTGAGAGGTAAAGATTCATATATTGGAAGGTTATATACGGACACCGGAATGGTTCCGATAAGGTTCAGGGACTTTTTAGAGTACCGGGAGGCTATCGGAACCCCCCGGGAAAGTTAATGGGCATAATGGGCCATAGTGGAGGAGAGGAGGCAGGCCAACGGAGGAGGCGCGTGCCCCCCTTGCCCAAACCGAATTGGACAAGGGGAGGGGGCGTGACCCCCCTCTTTCCTTCTCCCTCTCCCTCCTTTCCCCTTTCCCTAGTAGGACTCCCCCTCATGGCGCGCCACCCCTGGCCGGCCACCTCTTCCCCCACTCCTTTATATACGGGGGCGGGGGGCACCCCAAAGGCACACCAAGAAATCTCTTAGCCATGTGCGGTGCCCCCTCCATAGTTTACTCCTCCGGCCATAGTGTCATACTGCTTAGGCTAAGCCCTACGTGGATCACATCACCATCACCGTCACCATGCCATTGTGCTATCGGAACTCTCCCTCGACCCTCTACTGGATCAAGAGCTCGAGGGACGTCATCGAGCTGAACATGTGCTGAACACGGAGGTGCCATATGTTCGGTACTTGGATCGGTTGGATCGTGAAGACGTTCGACTACATCAACCGCGTTAACCTAACCTTCCGCTTTCGGTCTACGAGGGTACGTGGACACACTCTCCCCATCTCATTGCTATGCATCTCCTAGATAGATCTTGTGTGATCGTAGGATTTTTTTTGAAATTGCATGCTACGTTCCCCAACAGTGGCATCCGAGCCAGGTCTATGCGTAGATGATATGCACCAGTAGAACACAAAGAGTTGTGGGTGATAATAGTCATACTGCTTACAACCAAAATCTTACTTTGATTCGGCGGTATTGTTGGATGAAGCGGCCCGGACCAACATTACATGACCGCGTTCTTGAGACTAGTTCTACCGACATGCTTTGCACATAGGTGGTTGGTGGGTGTCTGTTTCTCCAACTTTAGTTGAAGCGAGTTTGACTACGGCCGGTCCTTATTGAAGGTTAAAACAACACACTTGACGAAAAATCGTTGTGGTTTGGATGCGTAGGTAAGAACGGTTCTTTCTAGAAGCCCGTAGCAGCCACGTAAAACTTGCAACAACAAAGTAGAGGACGTCTAACTTGTTTTTGCAGGGCATGTTGTGATGTGATATGGTCAAGACGTGATGAGATATAAATTTTTGTATGAGATGATCATGTTTTGTAAAAGTTATTGGCAACTGGTAGGAGCCTTATGGTTGTCGCTTTATTGTATGAAATGCAATCGCCATGTAATTGCTTTACTTTATCACTAAGCGGTAGCCATAGTCGTAGAAGCAATAGTTGGCGAGACGATAACAACGCTACGATGGAGATCAATGTGTCAAGCCAGTGACGATGGAGATCATGACGGTGCTTTGGAGATGGAGATCAAAGGCACAAGATGATGATGGCCATATCATAACACATATTTTGATTACATGTGATGTTTATCCTTTATGCATCTTATTTTTCTTAGTATGGCGGTAGCATTATAAGATGATCCCTCACTAAATTTCAAGGTACAAGTGTTCTCCTTGAGTATGCACCGTTGCTATAGTTCATCGTGCCGAGACACCACGTGATGATCGGGTGTGATAAGCTCTACGTTCACATACAATGGGTGCAAGCCAGTTTTGCACGTGCAGAATACTCAGGTTAAACTTGACGAGCCTAGCATATGCAGATATGGCCTCGGAACACTGAGACCGAAAGCTCGAACGTGAATCATGTAGTAGATATGATCAACATAGTAATGTTCACCATTGAAAACTACTCCATCTCACGTGGTGATCGGACATGGTTTAGTTGATATGGATCACATGATCATTTAGATGACTAGAGGGATGTCTATCTAAGTGGGAGTTCTTTAGTAATATGATTAATTGAACTTTAATTTATCATGAACTTAGTACCTGATAGTTTTTGCATATCTATGTTGTTGTAGATCAATGGCCCGTGCTACCGTTCCCTTGAATTTTAATGCGTTCCTAGAGAAAGCTAAGTTGAAAAATGATGGTAGCAACTACACGGACTGTGTCCGTAACTTGAGGGTTATCCTCATTGCTGCACAGAAGAAGTACGTCCTGGAAGCACCGCTAGGTGCAAGACCCGCTACAGGAGCATCTTCGGACATTATGAATGTCTGGCAGAGCAAAGCTGATGACTACTCGATAGTTTAGTGTGCCATGCTTTACGGCTTAGAATCGGGTCTTCAAAGACGTTTTGAACTTCATGGAGCATATGAGATGTTCCAGGAGTTGAAGTTAATATTTCAAGCAAATGCCCGCATTGAGAGATATGAAGTCTCCAACAAGTTGAACAACTGCAAGATGGAGGAGAATAGTTCTGTCAGTGAACACATACTCAGAATGTCTGGGTACCATAACCACTTGACTGAACTGGGAGTTAATCTTCTTGATGATAGTGTCATTGACAAAGTTCTTCAATCACTGCCACCAAGCTATAAAGGCTTCGTGATGAACTATAATATGCAAGGGATGGAAAAGACAATTCCTGAGCTCTTCGCGATGCTAAAGGCTGTGGAGGTAGAAATCAAGAAGGAGCATTAAGTGTTGATGGTGAACAAGACCACTAGTTTCAAGAAAAAGGGTAAAGGGAAGAAGGGGAACTTCAAGAAGAATAGCAAGCAAGTTGCTAATCAAGGGAAGAAGCCCAAGTCTGTACCTAAGCCTGAAACTGAGTGCTTCTACTGCAAAGGGACTAGTCATTGGAAGCAGAACTGCCCCAAGTATTTGGCGGATAAGAAGGATGGCAAAGTGAAAGGTATATTTGATATACATGTTATTGATGTGCACCTTACTAATGCTCATAGTAGCACCTGGGTATTTGATACTGGTTTTGTTGCTCATATTTGCAACTCGAAACAGGGGCTATGGATTAAACGAAGATTGGCTAAGGACGAGGTGACGATGCGCGTGGGAAATGGTTCGAAAGTCGGCATGATCGCCGTCGTTACGCTACCTCTACATCTATCGTCGGGATTAGTTTTAGACCTAAATAATTGTTATTTGGTGCCAGCGTTGAGCATGAGCATTACATCTGGATCTTGTTTGATGCAAGATGGTTATTAATTTAAATCAGAGAATAATGGTTGTTCTATTTATATGAGTAATATCTTTTATGGTCATGCACCCTTGATGAGTGGTCTATTTTTGTTGAACTTCGATTGTAGTGATACACATATTCATAATATTGAAGCCAAAAGATGCAAAGTTAATAATGATAGTGCAACTTATTTGTGGCATTCCCGTTTAGGTCATATTGGTGTAAAGCGCATGAAGAAACTCCATGCTGATGGGCTTTTAGAATCACTTGATGCTTGCGAACCATGCTTCATGGGAAAGATGACTAAGAGTCCGTTCTCTGGAACAATGGAGAGAGCAACTGACTTGTTGGAAATAATACATACTGATGTATGCGGTCCGATGAGTGTTGAGGCTCGCGGTGGGTATCGTTATTTTCTAACCTTCACAGATGATTTGAGCAGATATGGGTATATCTACTTAATGAAACATAAGTCTGAAACATTTGAAAAGTTCAAAGAATTTCAGAGTGAAGTGGAAAATCATTGTAACAAGAAAATAAAGTTTCTAGGATCTGATCATGGAGGTGAATATTTGAGTTATGAGTTTGGTCTTCATTTAAAACAATGTGGAATAGTTTCGCAACTCACGCCACCTGGAACACCATAGCGTAATGGTGTGTCCGAACATCGTAACCGTACTTTATTAGATATGGTGCAATCTATGATGTCTCTTACCAATTTACCGCTATCGTTTTGGGGTTATGCTTTAGAGACGGCTGCATTCACGTTAAATAGGGAACCATCTAAATCCGTTGAGACGATACCATATGAACTGTGGTTTGGCAAGAAACCTAAGCTGTCATTTCTTAAAGTTTGGGGCTGCGATGCTTATGTGAAAAAGCTTCAACCTGATAAGCTTGAACCCAAATCGAAGAAATGTGTCTTCATAGGATACCCAAAGGAGACTGTTGGGTACACCTTCTATCACAGATCCAAAGGCAAGATATTCGTTGCTAAGAAAGGATCCTTTCTAGAGAAGGAGTTTCTCTCGAAAGAAGTGAGTGTGAGGAAAGTAGAACTTGATGAGGTAATTGTACCTTCTCCCGAATTGGAAAGTAGTTCATCACAGAAATTAGTTCCAGTGATTCCTACACCAATTGGTGAGGAAGCTAATGATGATGATCATGAAATTTCAGATCAAGTTACTACCGAACCTCATAGGTCAACCAGAGTACGGTCCGCGCCAGAGTGGTATGATAATCCTGTTCTGGAGGTCATGTTACTTGACCATGCCGAACCTACAAACTATGAGGAAGTGATGATGAGCCCAGATTCCGCGAAATGGCTTGAGGCCATGAAATCTAAGATGGGATCCATGTACGAAAACAAAGTGTGGAGTTTGGTTGACTTGCCTGATGATCGGCAAGCCATTGAGAATAAATGGATCTTTAAGAATAAGATTGACGCTGACGGTAATGTTACTATCTACAAAGCTCGACTTGTTGCAAAAGGTTTTCGACAAGTTCAAGGAGTTGACTACGATGAGACCTTCTCACCGTAGCGATGCTTAAGTCTGTCCGAATCATGTTAGCAATTACCGCATTTTATGATTATGAAATTTGGCAAATGGATGTCAAAACTGCATTCCTTAATGGATATTTTAAGGAAGAGTTGTATATGATGCAACCAGAAGGTTTTGTCGATCCTAAAGGTGCTAACAAAGTGTGCAAGCTCCAGCGATCCATTTATGGACTGGTGCAAACCTCTCAGAGTTGGAATATATTCTTTGATAGTGTGATCAAAGCATACGGTTTTATACAGACTTTTGGAGAAGCATGTATTTACAAGAAAGTGAGTAGGAGCTCTGTAGCATTTCTAATATTATATGTGGATGCCATATTGTTGATTGGAAATAATACAAAATTTCTGGATAGCATAAAAGGATACTTGAATAAGATTTTTCCAATGAAAGACCTCGCTGAAGCTGCTTATATATTGGGCATCAAGATCTATAGAGATAGATCAAGACACTTAATTGGACTTTCATAAAGCACATACCTTGATAAAGTTTTGAAGAAGTTCAAAATGGATCAGTCAAAGAAACGGTTCTTGCCTATGTTACAAGGTGTGAAGTCGAGTCAGACTCAATGCCCGACCACTGCAGAAGATAGAGAGAAAATGAAAGTCATTCCCTATGCCTCAGCCGTAGATTCTATCATGTATGCAATGTTGTGTATCAGACCTGATGTGTGCCTTGCTATAAGTTTAGCAGGGAGGTACCAAAGTAATCCAGGAGTGGATCATTGGACAGCAGTCAAGAACATCCTGAAATACCTGAAAAGGACTAAGGATATGTTTCTCGTTTATGGAGGTGGCAAAGAGCTTGTCGTAAATGGTTACGTAGATGCAAGCTTTGACACTGATCCGGATGACTCTAAATCACAAACCAGACACATATTTATATGAAATGGTGGAGCTGTAAGTTGGTGCAGTTCCAAGCAGAGCGTCGTGGCAGGATCTACGTGTGAAGCGGAGTACATAGCTGCTTCGGAAGCAACAAATGAAGGAGTCTGGAAGAAGGAGTTCATATCCGATCTAGGTGTAATACCTAGTGCATCGGGTCCAACGAAAATCTTTTGTGACAATACTGGAGCAATTGCCTTAGTGAAGGAATCCAGATTTCACAAGAGAACCAAACACATCAAGAGACGCTTCAATTCCATCAGTGATCAAGTCAAGGAGGGAGACATAGAGATTTGCAAGATACATATGGATCTGAATGTTGCAGACCCGTTGACTAAGCCTCTTTGACAAGCAAAACATGATCAGCACCAAGACTCCATGGGTGTTAGAATCAATACTATGTAATCTAGATTATTGACTCTAGTGCAAGTGGGAGACTGAAGGAAATATGCCCTAGAGGCAATAATAGAGTTGTTATTTGTATTTCGTTATATCATGATAAATGTTTATTATTCATGCTAGAATTGTATTAACTGGAAACTTAGTACATGTGTGAATACATAGACAAACAGAGTGTCCCTAGTATGGCTCTACTTTACTAGCTCGTTAATCAAAGATGGTTAAGTTTCCTGACCATAGACATGTGTTTTCATTTGATGAACGGAATCACATCATTAGAGAATGATGTGACGGACAAGACCCATCCGTTAGCTTAGCATTATGATCGTTTAGTTTTATTGCTATTGCTTTCTTCATGACTTATACATATTCCTATGACTATGAGATTGTGCAACTCCCGAATACCAGATGAACACCTTGTGTGCTATCAAACGTCACAACATAACTGGGTGATTATAAAGATGCTCTACAGGTGTCTCTGATGGTGTTTTTTGAGTTGGCATAGATCGAGATTAGGATTTGTCACTCCGAGTATCGGAGAGGTATCTCTGGGCCCTCTCGGTAATGCACATCACTATAAGCCTTGCAAGCAATGTGACTAATGAGTTTGTTGCAGGATGATGCATTACGGAACGAGTAAAAAGACTTGCCGGTAACGAGATTGAACTAGGTATGATGATGCCGACGATCGAATCTCGAGCAAGTAACATACCTATGACAAAGGGAATAACGTATGTTGTTATGTGGTTTGACCGATAAAGATCTTCGTAGAATATGTAGGAACCAATATGAGCATCCAGGTTCCGCTATTGGTTATTGACCGAAGATGTGTCTCGGTCATGTCTACATAGGTCTCGAACCCGTAGGGTCCGCACGCTTAACGTTCGATGACAATTTGTATTATGAGTTATGTGTTTTGGTGACGAAGTTTGTTCGGAGTTCTAGATGAGATCACGGACATCACGAGGAGTCTCGAAATGGTTGAGAGGTAAAGATTCATATATTGGAAGGTTATATACAGACACCGAAATGGTTCCAATATGGTTTAGCGATTTTTCGAAGTACAGGGAGGCTATCAGAACCCCCCGACAAAGTTAACGGGCCATAGTGGAGGAGAGGAGGCATGCCACGGGAGGAGGCGCGCGCCCCCCCTTGCCCAATCCGAATTGGACAAGGGTGTTGGAAATATGCCCTAGAGGCAATAATAAAATGGTTATTATTATATTTCCTTGTTCATGATAATTCTCTATTGTTCATGCTATAATTGTGTTATCCGGAAATCGTAATACATATGTGAATACATAGACCACAACATGTCCCTAGTGAGCCTCTAGTTGACTAGCTCGTTGATCAATAGATGGTTACGGTTTCCTAACCATGGACATTGGATGTCGTTGATAACGGGATCACATCATTAGGAGAATGATGTGATGGACAAGACCCAATCCTAAGCATAGCACAAGATCATGTAGTTCGTCTGCTAAAGCTTTTCTAATGTCAAGTATCATTTCCTTAGACCATGAGATTGTGCAACTCCCGGATATGGTAAGAATGCTTTGGGTGTGCGAAACGTCACCACGTAACTGGGTGGCTATAAAGGCACACTACGGGTATCTCCGAAAGTGTTTGTTGAGTTGGCATGAATCGAGACTGGGATTTGTCACTCCGTGTGACGGAGAGGTATCTCTGGGCCCACTTGGTAAGACATCATCATAATGAACTCAATGTGACCAAGGAGTTGATCACGGGATGATGTGTTACGGGATGATTAAAGAGACTTGCCGGTAATGAGATTGAACAAGGTATAGGGATACCGACGATCGAATCTCGGGCAAGTATCATACCGTAGGAATGCTTTGGGTGTGCCAAACGTCACAACGTAACTGGGTGGTTATAAAGGCACACTACGGGTATCTCCGAAAGTGTCTGTTGAGTTGGCACGAATAGAGACTGGGATTTGTCACTCCATGTGACGGAGAGGTATCTCTGGGCCCACTCGTTAAGACATCATCATAATGAGCTCAATGTGACCAAGGAGTTGATCACGGGATGATGTGTTACGGAACGAGTAAAGAGACTTGCCGGTAACAAGATTGAACAAGGTATAGGGATACTGACGACCGAATCTCGGGCAAGTACCATACCGGTAGACAAAGGGAATTGTATACGAGATTGATTGAATCCCCGACATGATGGTTCATCTGATGAGATCATCGTGGAACATGTGGGAGCCAACATGGGTATCCAGATCCCGCTGTTGGTTATTGGCCGCAGAGATGTCTCGGTCATGTCTGCATGATTCCCGAACCCGTAGGGTCTACACACTTAAGGTTCGGTGACGCTAGAGTTGTTATGGGAATTAGTATGTGGTTACCAAATGTTGTTCAGAGTCCTGGATGAGTTCCCGGACGTCCCGAGGAGTTCCGGAATGGTCCGGAGATAAAGATTTATATATGGGAAGTCCTTATTCGGTCGCCGGAAGTGTTCAGGGGTTTCTCGGTATTGTACCGGTACCACCGAAGGGGTTCCGGGGGTCCACCGGGAGGGCCCACCTGCCCCAGAGGGCCCTATGGGCTGAATATGGAGGGGAACCAGCCCCTAAGTGGGCTGGGCGCCAAAACCCCCTAGGGCCCATGCGCCTAGGGTTTAGGGGAAACCCTAAAGGGGGCGCCCCCCTTGGCTTGGGGGGCAAGCCACCCTCCTTGGCCGCCACCCCCCCCTCTAGATCCATCTGGAGGGGGCCGCCCCCTCTCCCTTTCCCCTATAAATAGAGGGGAGGTGGGAGGGCTGCCGCACCCTTCCCCTGGCATAGCCCTCTCCCTCCCCAATATCTCCTCCTCCGTAGTTGAGCTTGGCGAAGCCCTGCCGGAGAACTGCAAGCTCCACCACTACGCCGTCGTGCTGCCGGAGCTCTTCCCCAACTTCTCCTCCCCCTTGCTGGATCAAGAAGGAGGAGACGTCACTGGGCTATACGTGTGTTGAACGTGGAGGCACTGTTGTTCGGTGCTTAGATCGGAATCAACCGCGATCTGAATCGCTGTGAGTACGACTCCTTCATCCGCGTTCTTGTAACGCTTCCGTTTCACGATCTTCAAGGGTATGAAGATGCACTCTCCTCTCTCTCGTTGCTAGTCTCTCCATAGATTGATCTTGGTGATGCGTAGAATTTTTTTAATTTCTGCAACAATCCCCAACAGTGGTATCAGAGCTAGGTCTATGCGTAGTTTCTATGCACGAGTAGAACACAAATTGTTGTGGGCGTCGATTTTGTAAATTTACTTGCCGTTTGTAGTCTTATCTTGATTCGGTGGCATCATGGGATGAAGCGGCCCGGACCGACCTTACACCTACGCCTACGTGAGACAGGTTCCACCGACTGACATGCACTAGTTGCATAAGGTGGCTAGCGGGTGTCTGTCTCTCCCACTTTAGTCGGATCGGATTCGATGAAAAGGGTCCTTATGAAGGGTAAATAGAAATTGGCACATCACGTTGTGGTTTTGGTGTAGGTAAGAAACATTCTTGCTAGAAACCTATAGCAGCCACGTAAAAACTTGCAACAACAATTAGAGGACGTCTAACTTATTCTTGCAGCATATGCCGTGTGATGTGATATGGCCAAAAGGATGTGATGAATGATATATGTGATGTATGAGATTGATCATGTTCTTGTAACAGGAATCACGACTTGCATGTCGATGAGTATGACAACCGACAGGAGCCATAGGAGTTGTCTTAATTTATTGTATGACATGCGTGTCAATGATAACGCCATGTAATAACTTTACTTTATCGCTAAACGTTAGACATAGTAGTAGAAGTAACAGTTGTCCAGACGACTTCGTGAAGGCACGACGATGGAGATCATAGTGTCATGCCGGTGACGATGATGATCATGGCGCCCCGAAGATGGAGAATAAAAGGAGCAAAAATGATATTGGCCATATCATGTCACTATTTGATTGCATGTGATGTTTATCATGTTTTTACATCTTATTTGCTTAGAACGACGGTAGATTAAATAAGATGATCCCTCGCAATAATATCAAGAAAGTGTTCCCCCTAACTGTGCACCGTTGCTAAGGTCCGTTGTTCCGAAGCACCACGTGATGATCGGGTGTGATAGGTTCTAACATTCGCATACAACGGGTGTAAGCCAGATTTACACACGCGATACACTTAAGTTGACTTGACGAGCCTAGCATGTACAAACATGGCCTCGGAACACGGAAGACCAAAAGGTCGAACATGATTCGTATAAAAGATACGATCAACATGAAGATGTTCATCGATGATGACTAGTCCGTCTCACGTGATGATCGGACACGGCCTAGTTGACTCGGATCATGTATCACTTAGATGACTAGAGGGATGTCTATCTGAGTGGGAGTTCATTAAATAATTTGATTAGATGAACTTAATTATCATGAACTTAGTCTAAAAATCTTTACAATATGTCTTGTGGATCAAATGGCCCATGCTAATGTTGCTTTTACTTCAACGCGTTCCTAGAGAAAACCAAGCTGAAAGACGATGGCAGCAACTACACGGACTGGGTCCGTAACTTGAGGACCATCCTCATAGCTGCCAAGAAAGCATATGTCCTTGAAGCACCGCTAGGTGAAGCACCTGTTTTCCCAGCAACTCAAGACGTTATGAACGCCTGGCAGTCACGTAGCGATGATTACTCCCTTGTTCAGTGCGGCATGCTTTACAGCTTACAGCCAGGGCTCCAAAAGCGTTTTGAGCAGCACGGAGCATATGAGATGTTCCAAGAGCTGAAAATGGTTTTCCAAGCTCATGCCTGGGTCGAGAGATATGAAGTCTCTGACAAGTTCTATAGTTGTAAGATGGAGGAGAATAGTTCTGTCAGCGAGCACATACTCAAAATGTCTGGGTTGCACAACCACTTGTCTCAGCTGGGATTTAATCCCCCAGATGACGCGGTCGTTGACAGAATCCTTCAGTCTCTCCCACCTAGCTACAAGAGCTTTGTGATGAATTTCAATATGCAGGGGATGGAGAAAACCATTCTTGAGGTATATTCAATGCTGAAATCAGTGGAGGTGGAGATCAAAAAGGAACATAAAGTGTTGATGGTCAATAAAACCACTAGTTTCAAGAAAGGCAAGGGTAAGAAGAACTTCAAGAAGGACGGCAAGGGAGTTGCCACACCCGGTAAGCCAGTTGCCGGGAAGAAGCCAAAGCATGGACCCAAGCCTGAGACTGAGTGCTTTTATTGCAAGGGAAACGGTCACTGGAAGCGGAACTTCCCCAAGTACTTAGCGGATAAGAAGGCCGACAATACCAAAGGTATATATGATATACATGTTATTGATGTGTACCTTACTAGCACTCGTAGTAGCTGCTAGGTATTTGATACTAGTGGCGAAGCCACGTTGAGATGAGTGTGGTCAATTGACTACACAGGTTTTTGGCAAATTCTTTGTACACAAGTAGAAATCATGTAGTATTTTTTTATATAAAATTAATGAAAACGCATGTATTTGACATCACGGATTTGAAATGACATCACAGATTTCTGATCCTGCCACCGTCACTGTTTGATACCGGTGTGGTTGCTCATATTTGTAACTCAAAACAGGAGCTGCGGAATAAGCGGAGACTGGCGAAGGACGAGGTGACGATGCGCATCGGGAATGGTTCCAAGGTCGATGTGATCACCGTCGGCACGCTACCTCTACATTTACGTACGGGATTAGTTTTAAACCTCAATAATTGTTATTTAGTGCCAGCTTTGAGCATGAACATTTTATCTGGATCTCGCTTAATGCGAGATGGCTACTCATTTAAATCTGAGAATAATGGTTGTTCTATTTACATGAGAGACATGTTTTATGGTCATGCCCCGCTGGTCAATGGTTTATTCTTATTTAATCTCGAACATGATGTTACAAATATGCATAGTGTGAGTGCCAACAGATGTAAGGTTGATAATGATAGTCCCACATACTTGTGGCACTACTGCCTTGGTCACATTGGTGTCAAACGCATGAAGAAACTCCATGAGATGGACTTTTGGAGTCTCTTGATTATGAATCATTTGACACGTGCGAACCATGCCTCATGGGCAAAATGACCAAGACTCCGTTCTCCGGAACAATGGAGCGAGCAACCAACTTATTGGAAATCATACATACTGATGTGTGCGGTCCAATGAGCGTTGAGGCTCGCGATGGTTATCGTTATGTTCTCACCCTCACTGATGACTTAAGTAGATATGGGTATGTCTACTTAATGAAACACAAGTCTGAGACCTTCGAAAAGTTCAAGGAATTTCAAAGTGAGGTTGAGAATTAACGTGATAGGAAAATAAAGTTCTTACGATCAGATCATGGAGGGGAATATTTGAGTCACGAATTTGGCACGCACTTAAGGAAATGTGGAATTTTTTCACAACTCATGCTGCCTGGAACACCTCAGCGTAATGGTGTGTCCGAACGTCGTAATCGCACTCTATTAGATATGGTGCGATCTATGATGTCTCTTACCAATCTACCGCTACCATTTTGGGGTTATTCTTTAGAGACTGCCGCATTCACTTTAAATAGGGCTCCGTCGAAATTCGTCGAGACGACACCATACGAATTATGGTTTGGGAAGAAACCTAAGCTGTCGTTTCGGAAAGTTTGGGGATGCGATGCTTATGTCAAGAAACTTCAACCTGAAAAGCTCGAACCCAAGTCGAACAAATGTGTCTTCATAGGATACCCTAAGGAAACTATTGGGTATACCTTCTACCTCAGATCCGAAGGCAAGATCTTTGTTGCCAAGAATGGATCCTTTCTAGAGAAAGAGTTTCTCTCGAAAGAAGTAAGTGGGAGGAAAGTAGAACTTGATGAAGTACTACCTCTTGAACCGGAAAGTAGCGCAACTCAAGAATGTTTCTGTGGTGCCTGCACCGACTAGAGAGGAAGTTAATGATGATGATCAAGGAACTTCAGATCAAGTTACTACTGAACTTCATAGGTCCACAAGGACACGTTCCACACCAGAATGGTATGGCAACCCTGTCCTAGAAATAATGTTGTTAGACAATGGTGAACCTTCTAACTATGAAGAAGCGATGGCGGGCCCAGATTCCAACAAATGGCTTGAAGCCATGAAATCCAAGATATGATCCATGTATGAAAATGAAGTATGGACTTTGACAGACTTGCCCGATGATCGGCGAGCCATAGAAAATAAATGGATCTTGAAGAAGAAGACGGACGCGGATGGCAATGTGACCATCTGTAAAGCTCGGCTTGTCGCTAAGGGTTATTGACAAGTTCAATGGGTTGACTACGATGAGACCTTCTCACCCGTAGCGAAGCTGAAGTCCGTCTGAATCATGTTAGCAATTGCCACATTCTATGATTATGAGATATGGCAAATGGATGTCAAAACGGCATTCCTTAATGGTTTCCTTAAGGAAGAATTGTATATGATGCAGCCAGAAGGGTTTTGTCGATCCTAAGAACGCTGACAAGGTATGCAAGCTCCAGCGCTCAATCTATGGGCTGGTGCAAGCATCTCGGAGTTGGAACATTCGCTTTGATGAGATGATCAAAGTGTTTGGGTTTACGCAGATTTATGGAGAAGCCTGTGTTTACAAGAAAGTGAGTGGGAGCTCTGTAGCATTTCTCATATTATATGTGGATGACATACTATTGATGGGAAATGATATAGAACTCTTGGAAAGCATAAAGGCCTACTTGAATAAGTGTTTTTCAATGAAGGACCTTGGAGAAGCTGCTTATATATTAGGCATCTAGATCTATAGAGATAGATCAAGATGCCTCATTGGTCTTTCACAAAGCACGTACCTAGACAAGATATTGAAGAAGTTCAATATGGATCAGTCCAAGAAGGGGTTGTTGCCTTTATTGCAAGGTGTGAGATTGAGCACGGCTCAATGCCCGACCACGGCAGAAGATAGAGAAAAGATGAGTGTCATCCCCTATGCCTCGGCCATAGGGTCTATTATGTATGCCATGCTGTGTACCAGACCTGATGTAAACCTTGCCGTAAGTTTGGTAGGAAGGTACCAAAGTAATCCCGGCATGGACCACTGGACAGCGGTCAAGAATATCCTGAAGTACCTAAAAAGGACTAAGGATATGTTTCTCGTTTATGGAGGTGATGAAGAGCTCGTTGTAAAGGGTTACGTCGATGCTAGCTTTGACACAGATCTGGATAACTCCAAGTCACAAACCGGATACGTGTACATTTTGAATGGTGGGGCAGTCAGCTGGTGCAGTTGCAAGCAAAGCGTCGTGGCGGGATCTACATGTGAAGCGGAGTACATGGCAGCCTCGGAGGCAGCACATGAAGCAATCTGGATGAAGGAGTTCATTACCGACCTAGGAGTTATTCCCAATGCGCCGGTCCCGATGGCTCTCTTCTGTGACAACCATGGAGCTATTGCCCTGGCCAAGGAGCCCAGGTTTCATAAGAAGACCAGACACATCAACCGTCGCTTCAACTCCATTCGTGAAAATGTTCAAGATGGAGACATAGGTATTTGTAAAGTGCATACGGACCTGAATGTCGCAGATCCGTTGACTAAACCTCTTCCACGAGCAAAACATGATCAACACCAAAACTCTATGGGTGTTCGATTCATCAAAATGTAAACTGGATTATTGACTCTAGTGCAAGTGGGAGACTGTTGGAAATATGCCCTAGAGGAAATAATAAAATGGTTATTATTATATTTCCTTGTTCATGATAATTGTCTATTGTTCATGCTATAATTGTGTTATCCGGAAATCATAATACATGTGTGAATACATAGAACACAACATGTCCCTAGTGAGCCTCTAGTTGACTAGCTCGTTGAATAATAGATGGTTACAGTTTCCTGACCATGGACATTGGATGTCGTTGACAACGGGATCACATCATTAGGAGAATGATGTGATGGACAAGACCCAATCCTAAGCATATCACAAGATCGTGTAGTTCGTCTGCTAAAGCTTTTCTAATGTCAAGTATCATTTCCTTAGACCATGAGATTGTGCAACTCTCGAATACCGTAGGAATGCTTTGGGTGTGCCAAACGTCACAACGTAACTGGGTGGTTATAAAGGCACACTACGGGTATCTCCGAAAGTGTCTGTTGAGTTGGCACGAATAGAGACTGGGATTTGTCACTCCATGTGACGGAGAGGTATCTCTGGGCCCACTCGTTAAGACATCATCATAATGAGCTCAATGTGACCAAGGAGTTGATCACGGGATGATGTGTTACGGAACGAGTAAAGAGACTTGCCAGTAACAAGATTGAACAAGGTATAGGGATACTGACGATCGAATCTCGGGCAAGTACCATACCGGTAGACAAAGGGAATTGTATACGGGATTGATTGAATCCCCGACATGATGGTTCATCCGATGAGATCATCGTGGAACATGTGGGAGCCAACATGGGTATCCAGATCCCTCTGTTGGTTATTGGCTGGAGAGATGTCTCGGTCATGTCTGCATGATTCCCGATCACGTAGGGTCTACACACTTAAGGTTCGGTGACGCTAGAGTTGTTATGGGAATTAGTATGTGGTTACTGAATGTTGTTCAGAGTCCCGGATGACATCCCGGACATCACGAGGAGTTCCGGAATGGTCCGGAGTTAAATATTTATATATGGGAAGTCCTTATTCGGTCGCCGAAAGTGTTAGGGGGTTTATCGGTATTGTACCGGGACCACCGAAGGGGTTCTGGGGGTCCACCGGGAGGGTCCACCTGCCCCGGAGGGCCCTATGGGCTGAATATGGAGGGAACCAGCCCCTAAGTGGGCTGGGCACCAAAAACCCACAGGGCCCATGCGCCTAGGGTTTAGGGGAAACCCTAAATGGGGCGCCCCCCTTGGCTTGGGGGGCAAGCCACCCTCCTTGGCCGCCCCCTCTAGATCCATCTGGAGGGGGCCGGCTCCCTCTCCCTTGCCCCTATAAATAGAGAGGAGGTGGGAGGGCTGCCGCACCCTTCCCTTGGCGCACCCCTCTCCCTCCCCAGTACCTCCTCCTCCGTAGTTGAGCTTGGCGAAGCCCTGCCGGAGAACTGCAAGGTCCACCACTACGTCGTCGTGCTGCCGGAGCTCTTCCCCAACTTCTCCTTCCCCTTGCTGGATCAAGAAGGAGGAGACGTCCCCGGGCTGTACGTGTGTTGAACGCGGAGGCGCCGTTGTTCGATGCTTAGATCGAAATCAACCGCGATCTGAATCGCTGCGAGTACGACTCCTTCATCCGAGTTCTTGTAACGCTTCCGTTTCACGATCTTCAAGGGTATGAAGATGCACTCCCGTCTCTCTCGTTGCTAGTCTCTCCATAGATTGATCTTGGTGATGTGTTGAATTTTTTTAATTTCTGCAACGATCCCCAACAAAGGGGAGGGGCGTGCCCCCTCTTTCCTTCTCCCTCTCCCTCCTTTCCCCTTTCCCCCTCTCCGTTGGAAGGAAAGGGGGGCCGAATCCTACTAGGGACGGAGTCCTAGTAGCACTCCCCCCTCATGGTGCGCCACCCCTGGCCGGCCACCTCCTACCCCCTTTATATACAGGGGTGGGGGGCACCCCAAAGGCACACCAAGAAATCTCTTAGCCGTGTGTGGTGCCCCCTCCATAGTTTACTCCTCCGGTCATAGCATCGTAGTGGTTAGGCTAAGCCCTGCGCGGATCACATCACCATCACCGTCACCACGCCGTCGTGCTGTCGGAACTCTCCCTCGACCCTCTACTGGATCAAGAGCTTGAGGGACGTCATCGAGCTGAACGTGTGCTGAACACGGAGGTGCCATACGTTCGGTACTTGGATCGGTTGGATCGTGAAGACGTTCGACTACATCAACCGCGTTAACCTAACACTTCCTCTTTCGGTCTACGAGGTTACGTGGACACACTCTCCCCATCTCGTTGCTATGCATCTGCTAGATAGATCTTGCGTGATCTTAGGAATTTTTTTTGAAATTGCATGATACATTCCCTAACACTATCTGATGTCACGATTGACCACTATCAACACTATACCGAGGCACACTCTACTGTCCAAATCAGGAGATCATAGGATGATCCGTGGTCATTCAATCAACCTGCTGCATATGTTTGATGTGCCGAAGAAGTTCAAGGTGATGACCTTGATAGTTGAAACTATCAAGAGGACTGCTGCAGATCAGAAGAGATCATTTGGATATGCCTCCCACATTTAGATGCTCATCAACTCCAACATGGGGACATGGACATATCTACTAGACAAAGAGCACCTTCCCCCGAGGCCAGACTTTGAGGACAATGTTGTTGTCATGGATGCATCACATCCTACATCTATAGAGGCTCATGAGAAGCGAGAGAAAGCAAAGGCAACAAAGACTTCCAAGATGCCAGATGTCTCAGCTGTCAATCTCAAGACCAAGCACGATCAACTCAGCTATCTGCTTGAGGCAACAGTGAGGATAGAGAAAGGACTAGCCACCCTGACTCGAAACCAAGAGACCTTGATAGGATGTTTGAGACAAAGCTTCATGATCTAGATGTCAAGGTCACCGAGATCCAGACCACAGTTGAGAAGCTCCAGGAAGACATAGAGGACATGAGTGACATGCCTACTACAGATGCATTTCAGGGATTGCCAAGATCACATAGGTCTACAGCTGTGCCAGTTGACAGAGATTCCAGAGCTACTACTTCAGCACCTGCTACAACTGCCACTGTTGTACCTCCACTTGCAACTCATCCAGTTCCTCAGACATCGTCAGAAGCATTTGCAGATGATGTGCTCTCCACGCCATCTACACACAGCGGAGCCACCAGCCAGAAGACCACTTCAGGAGCTCCCAAAGGTCATGCCTAGAGTGCCACATAGCACTATGCATTTTCGAGCTTTTTGGTAACTTGTTGCCCAAGGGGGAGAAAGTGTATAGATCATAGGTTTTGAGAGAGAGAGTGTGTGTTTTGCTTTTGTTTGCCTCTCTTGCTACTTGCTGTTTGATCGTTTGTTTGCTACAATATTTGTGCTTGTCTGAGATACTCTTATGATCATGTGTTTGATCATATTACACTTTAATGTGTGCTTGAATGATGATATCTCAATACTTGTGTATGATCAATCATGTTTGCCTTGGTGATGAGTGCATATTCTATCATTTTGAGTGCTCCACCAAGATGTATGTGACAGGGAAGAGTAACCCATGATCCTAATCGATTGTGCATTTACATTCAAAAGGAAATTTTAAATAATGCACAAATTTAGGGGGAGCTCTTGCTTATCACATACTTCTCAAAGCGACGATGTATTTCATTCATATTATCATTTGTCAAAGCTTTGGTCTATATGTTGTCATCAATTACCAAAAAGGGGGAGATTGAAACTGCAACTAATTAATCCCCGGCTGGTTTTGGTAATTCATAACAACATATAGCTCATTGAACTAATATCCATTCAAGTTGAATATTTCAGAAAGTTCATTGATTGGCATGGCATGGACTAGTGATGTGGACCCCTAAAAATGCTAAGGACAAATATTGGCAAAAGCTCAAGACTCTTCATTTCTATTATAGTGATCCAAGATCACATTGAGTCCATAGGAAAAGCCAATACTATTAAAAGGGGATGAGTGTTGCTTAATCGTCTACTTGCTCAAAATGCTTAGTGATATGCTCCAAAGCCCTCAACCACTTTCTCAAATCCAAATATGTCCTAAACCTAAAGTCAAACTCGGCCCCAGCGATTTGATCTATCCGGCACCACCGAGTTCCTTTGACATGGCCATAGCCAGAAACCCTAATCAGTTCGGTCTCAACGATAGGGACTTTGGTCGCACCGAGATGGGATTGCAAACTATCTGTTTCCCTTTGTAACGTTTCGGTCTTACCAAAATGAGCGATTGGTCCCACCAAGTTCGCAATGAAAAATCTCTATTTCCCTTCATAATGTTTCGGTCTTACCGAAATGAGCGATCGGTCCCACCAAGTTTGCCTGACCAACTCTCTGTTTGCTCATTGCTGAAATCGGTACCACCGAGTTCGTGCAATCGTTCACACCGAGATAAGGTTTTGCGCTAACCCCAGCGCATCGGTCCCACCGAGTTGATCATGTCGGTCCCACTGAGAATCCCAACGTTCACATTTCAAAATGAATCGGTCTCACTGAGTTCACCTATTCGGTCTGACCGAGTTGGGTCAAATGTGTGTAACGGTTAGATTTTGTGTGGAGGCTATATATACCCCTCCACCCCTTCTCTATTCAAGAGAGAGCCATCAGAACGTGCCTACACTTCCACTACTCATTTTGTGAGAGGGAACCACCTACTCATGTGTTGAGACCAAGACATTCCAATTCAACCACAAGAATCTTGATACCTAGCCTTCCCCAAGTTGCTTTCCACTCAAATCATCTTTCCACCATAGCCAAATATGTGTGTGAGAGAGTTGAGTGTTGGGGAGACTATCATTTGAAGCACAAGAGCAAGGAGTTCATCATCATCACACCATCTATTACCTTTTGGAGAGTGGTGTCTCCTAGATTGGTTAGGTGTCACTTGGGAGCCTCCAACTGGATTGTGGAGTTGAACCAAGGAGTTTGTAAGGGCAAGGAGATTGCCTACTTCATGAAGATCTACCCAAGTGAGGCAAGTCCTTCACGGGCGATGGCCATGGTGGGATAGGCAAGGTTGCTTCTTCGTGGACCCTTCATGGGTGGAGCCCTTTGTGGACTCGCGCAACCATTACCCTTCATGGGTTGAAGTCTCCATCAACATGGACGTACGATAGCACCACCTATCGGAACCACGCCAAAAATCTCCGTGTCTACATTGCGTTTGCCTTCTCCAAACCCTTCCCTTTATGTTCATATGCAATGTTTTACTTTCCACTACTATACTCTTAGAATTGCATGTGTAGGTTGATTGCTTGACTTGTGCTAAGTTGCTAAAAATCTGCCAAGACTTATAATTGGGAAAAGGCTAGATTTTATTTGGTCAAGTAGTCTAATCACCCCCTCTAGACCTAGTTTCGATCCTACACTCCTTGTAGTTGATGCTAGTTGTTTTATTTGGTGGAAGAACATATGTTCCGATCCTTAATGATATTCAATACCTCTCTGACCTTGAACGTGAACATGCATTGTGAGTAGTTACTTTTGTTCCTGAGGACATGGGAGAAGTCTTGTTATAAGTAATCATGTGAATTTGGTATTTGTTCGATATTTTGATGAGATGCATGTTGTCTTTCCTCTAGTGGTGTTATGTGAACATCGACTACATGACACTTCACCATGATTTGAGCATAAGGGAAGGCATTGGGAAGTAATAAGTAGATGACGGGTTGCTAGAGTGACAGAAGCTTAAACCTTAGTTTATGTGTTGCTTCGTAAGGGGCTGATTTGGGTCCACATGTTTCATGTTATGGTAAGATTTATCTTAATTCTTCTTTCATAGTTGTGGATGCTTGCGAGAGGGGTTATTCATAAGTGGGAGGCTTGTCCAAGTAAGGACAACACCTATGCACCGGTCCACCCACATATCAAATTATCAAAGTAAAGAACACGAATCATATGAGCATGATGAAAACTAACTTGATAGTAATTCCCATGTGCCCTCGGGAGCTCTTTGCTTTATATAAGACTTCGTCCAGGGTTATCCTTTGCTACATAAAGGATTGGGCCACCTTGCTACACCTTTGTTACACTTGTTACCTGTTACCCGTTACGAATTATCTTATCATAAAACAATCTTTTACCGATAAATTAAGTGCTTGCAGAAAATACCTTGCAGAAAACCGCTTGTCATTTCCTTATGCTCCTCGTTGGGTTGATGACTCTTACTTATCGAAAGGACTATGATAGAGCCCGTATACTTGTGGGTCATTAGGACCAGGCCCCGAGGGACAGGACTATGATGGAGGTGATTGCTTTCAGTGGGATTATGAACCAGTGTCTTCTGACAGGCGTGTCAGTAACCGGATTCAGGCCCAACCTGATGCTGGCAACCCATAGTTAGGGCATGCTCTGAGGGCAGCCAAGCTTGGTGACATCGAGGCAACTACAGGTATGTCTGTTAATACGAGTTGTTCCATTTTGCATTTTTCAGAACATGAGATCACAAGTGATGCAACCAACTTAGGAGTATCCCTCGGGTCCAATGGGAAGGAAATTGCAAAATATGTTAACGATTTATTAGACTTGGAAGCTGAGAGAGCGTCTGAGATAATTCGAAATATCGTGGCTATGAGACCTCTGAATGAGGCCTATATAACAAAATAGGGCTTTCAGTTCTAGAGAGTTTTTACAACGACCTCCTACCCACTTCCCAGACCGAAGTTGAGTTAGAGGGAACCGAGTCTGAGGGACATGTAGACCCTATACCGCTATAATGCACTACACAAGGTGCCTCCAGTCACATGGACGCGGAGGGAGTGGCGGATAAACCAAAACGTTCCTGGAAGAGGAAGGTTTATACGACATCGGCAGTTCATAGAAGTGCGAGAGTCAAATTGAAGAACAATAATTCATGATGACTAATGAATTTTGAAAAAAATGAAAGGAGTTTTTTGGAATAGCAGAGGTCTAGCAGACTTGGCTAAACAAAGGTTCCTTGCAGAAGCGTAAATTGATCATAAACTCGATTTTATTGCCCTCATCAAAATAGAAAGAGATAATTTCATCTCGTGGTTCCTAGGAACCTTATCTAGTGGAATAGATTTCAACTGGCACTGCCTGCTCCCTAGGGGACGATCCAGTGGGATCTTATTGGGGGTTAAGTGCAAAACGTTAGAGGTAATTTAGGTGGTTCAAGGTGATTTTGCAGTTAAGTTGCGGGTGAGGTAAAAACCAAATGGATCCAGGTGGGCTCTAGTGGCCGTGTACGGAGCAGTCCAACCTGAAATTAAGCCTGAATTCCTGGCTGATCTGGTTAGGATCTGCGGGGATGAAAGGTTGTCGGTCTTAGTTGGAGGAGACTTTAACATTATTGGAAGAAGAGAAGAAAATAATAATGACAATTTCGATGGACGATGGTCATTCATGTTCAATGCGATTATCGAGCTCTCAATCTGAGTGAGATTGACCTCATGGGTAGACAATTCACATGGGCGAATTCGTTACCTATTTCGACTTATGAGAAGTTTGATAGAGTGCTTACTAGTGTGGAATGGGAACAGAAATTCCCACTTGTATCGATGCATGCGATGCAGCATGCAATATCAGACCACACACCCTTGTTGGTTTGATTAAGGTGATATCCCTCGTTATAAGTCTGCTAGCCAATGCTTAGATGAGTTTGATAATTTTATTGTTAAACAAGAAAACTTTAATGCTTATGTTGGTAGACAATTGAAACATAATGCTTATATGATTGAACACTTGAGTGATTATATGTCTAGAGTTAAAGGTGAACTTAAACTTATTAGTAAACATGCTTCTATGGTTACCATTCAAGTAGAACAAGTACTTAAAGCTCAGAATGATTTGCTCAGTGAATTAAATAATAAGAAAAATGATAATGTTGTTAGAGTTATGACTAGAGGGGGTAAAATGACTAAGGAACCTTTGTATCCTGAGGGCCACTGAGGGAGTCCTGGATTAGGGGGTGTTCGGGTAGCCAGACTCCTCGACTATGAAGATACAAGATTGAAGACTTCGTCCCGTGTCCGGATGGGACTTTCCTTAGCGTGGAAGGCAAGCTTGGCGATGCGGATATTCAAGATCTCCTACCATTGTAACCGACTCTATGTAACCCTAACCCTATCCGGTGTCTATATAAACCGGAGGGTTGTAGTCCGTAGGCAATCAACTCCATATACAACAATCATACCATAGGCTAGCTTCTAGGGTTTAGCCTCCTTGATCTCGTGGTAGATCTACTCTTGTACTACCATATCATCAATATTAAGCAAGCAGGACGTAGGGTTTTACCTCCATCAAGAGGGCCCGAACCTAAAACATCATGTTCCCTGCCTCCTGTTACCATCCGGCCTAGACGCACAGTTCGGGACCCACTCCTCGAGATCCGCCGGTTTTGACACCGACAACCACCCTAAGAGAATTGAGCAAGATTCTCAGAGAACTAATGATGATGCACCTAGTTCTTCTAAGAAGAAGAAAAAGAAAAATGATAGGACTTTGCATGCTTCTAGTAAACCTGTTGTTGACACACCTGAGAATCCCAATGAGATTTCTATTTCTGATGCTGAAACATGATGACCCACAAGTGTAGGGGATCTATCGTAGATTTTCTATAAGTAAGAGTGTCGAACCCAACGACGAGCAGAAGGAAATGATAAGCAGTTTTCAGTAAGGTATTCTCTGCAAGCACTGAAATTATCGGGAACAAATAGTTTTGTGATAAGGTAATTTGTAACGAGTAGCAAGTAATAAAAGTAAATAAGGTGTATCAAGATGGCCCAATCCTTTTTCTAGCAAAGTACAAGCCTGGACAAACTCTTATATGAAGGAAAGCGCTCCCGAGGACACATGGGAATTATCGTCAAGCTAGTTTTCATCACGATCATATGATTCGCGTTCGGTACTTTGATAATTTGATATGTGGGTGGACCGGTGCTTGGGTACTGTCCTTACTTGGACAAGCATCCCACTTATGATTAACCCCCATTGCAAGCATCCGCAACTACAACATAAGTATTAAGGTAAACCTAACCATAGCATGAAACATATGGATCCAAATCAGCCCCTTACGAAGCAACGCATAAACTAGTGTTTAAGCTTCTGTCACTCTAGCAACCCATCATCTAATTAAACCTAACCATAGCATGAAACATATGGATCCAAATCAGCCCCCAATGGCTTCCTCTAGGACCAAACAATGGTGAAGTGTCATGTAGTCGACATTCACATAACACCACTAGAGGAAAGACAACATACATCTCATCAAAATATCGAACGAATACCAAATTCACATGACTACTTATAGCAAGACTTCTCCCATGTCCTCAGGAACAAACGTAACTACTCACAAAGCATATTCATGTACATAATCAGAGGGGTATTAATATGCATAATGGATCTGAACATATGATCTTCCACCAAGTAAACCAACTAGCATCAACTACAAGGAGTAATCAACACTACTAGCAACCCACAGGTACCAATCTGAGGGTTGGATACAAAGATTGGATACAAGAGATGAACTAGGGTTTTAGATGAGATGGTGCTGGTGAAGATGTTGATGGAGATTGACCCCCTCCTGATGAGAGGATCATTGGTGATGACGATGGTGATGATTTCCCCCTCCCGGAGGGAAGTTTCCCCAGCAGAACAGCTCTGCCGGAGCCCTAGATTGGTTCCGCCAAGGTTCCGCCTCGTGGTGGCGGAGTTTCTTCCCGAAAGCTTGCTTATTATTTTTCCTCGGGTGAAAGACCTCATATAGCAGAAGATGGGCATCGGAGGGCCACCAGGGACCCCATGAGGCAGGGGTTGCGCTTAGGGGGGGTAGGGCGCACCCCCCACCCTCGTGGCCAGGGTGTGCCCCCCTCTGGAACTTTCTTCTCTCAATATTTTTAATATATTCTGGAAATAACTTCCGTGAAGTTTCAGGACTTTTGGAGCTGTGCAGAATAGGTCTCTAATATTTGCTCCTTTTCTAGCCTAGAATCCCAGCTGCCGGCATTCTCCCTCTTCATGTAAACCTTGTAAAATAAGAGATAATAGGCATAAGTATTGTGACATAATGTGTAATGACAGCCCATAATGCAATAAATATCGATATAAAAGCATGATGCAAAATGGACATATCAACTCCCCCAAGTTTAGACCTCGCTTGTCCTCAAGCGAAAGCCGAAACCGAAAATATGTCCACATGTTTAGAGATAGAGGTGTCGATAAAAATAAAATACGGACATGAGGGCATCATGATCATTCTTAGAATAGCAACATATATATATATATATATTGTCATATGATCTCTTATGGTAAAGTAACAATTCAATCACAATTTCAAGTATGAATCATAAACTTCATTGAAAACTAACAAACTCTAATCTCAATCATTGAGGCAATTGCAATTTATCATAACATATGAAAGAGTCAATATAAGAGCTTTTCAGCAAGTCCACATACTCAACTATCATTTAGTCTTTCACAATTGCTAACACTCACGCAATACTTATGGGTATGGAGTTTTAATCGGACACAGAGAAAGATAGGGGCTTATAGTTTTGCCTCCCAAAGTTTTACCTCAAAGGTAATGTCAACAATAAAAGTTCATGAAAACTCACATCCAGTTAGCTATATATATCAGGATCTTTCCAACACATTGTGCTTGCCAAAGGATAAAATGTAAAAAGGAAAGGTAGATATCACCATGACTCTTTGCATGAAGTATAAGGCAAGAATAAAAGATAGGCCCTTCGCAAAGGGAAGCAGAGGTTGTCATGCGCTTTTATGGTTGGATGCACGGAATCTTAATGCAAAAGAATGTCACTTTATATTGCCACTTGTGATATGGACCTTTATTATGCAGTCCTCGCTTTTATTTCTTCCATATCACAAGATCGTAAATCTTATTTTCTCCACACTACTAACTCATACATATTTACAGAGCAATTTTTATTGCTTGCACCGATGACAACTTACTTGAAGGATCTTACTCAATCCATAGGTAGATATGGTGGACTCTCATGACAAAACTGGGTTTAAGGATATTTGGAAGCACAAGTAGTATCTCTACTTGGTGCAAAGAAATTGGCTAGTGTGAGAGGGAAAGGCAAGCTCAACATGTTGGATGATCCATGACAATATAATTTATATCAGATGTAAGAAACATAACCCATTACGTTGTCTTCCTTGTCCAACATCAACTCTTTAGCATATCATACTTTAATGAGTGCTCACAATCATAAAAGATGTCCAAGATAGTATATTTATATGTGAACCTCTCTTTCTTTATTACTTCCTATTAATTGCAATGATGAGCAAAACTATGTTTGTCAACTCTCAACAACTTTTATTCATCATACTCTTTATATGTGAGCTCATTACTCTCCATAAGATCCATATGATCTCTTTATTTCTTTATATTTCTTCTCTTTTATTTTATTCCCTCAAGATCATAGCAAAATAATCAAGCCCTTGACTCAACACTATTATTTATTATATATAGCTCACGGACTCGATTACATAGGAAGATCATAAAGCAAAACTCACAACTAGATCATGCTAAAACTTTACTCTACCAGATCAAGATGTTATCAAAAAGATCGAACTAAGAAAAAGGTAAAGATAAAAAGGTGTGATGGTGATACGATACCGGGGCACTCCCCAAGCTTGGTAGTTGCCAAGGGGAGTGCCCATACCCATGTGTTTATGCTTCCTTCGTCGGAGGTGGTGATGAAGGAGTTGTTGATGATGTAGGCTTGTCGTCCATCTTCCAAGGCATAGGCTCACCATCATAGAAGGATGATAGAGTCTCCGAGATCCTAAAATCTGCAGCCAAACTCATCCTCTTGAATCTATATTCATACTCATAGTTTTGGTTTTGCAAG
This sequence comes from Triticum urartu, assembly GCF_003073215.2. Lineage (NCBI taxonomy): Eukaryota > Viridiplantae > Streptophyta > Magnoliopsida > Poales > Poaceae > Triticum > Triticum urartu. Next base: position 485,727,383 of record NC_053023.1, on the reverse strand, counting down.
TCATAGATCTGGGCTTGGAGGCGCTCGATTTTCTCATGAAGCTTGAAGATGGCCTCCCCAATGTCCTTGGCGTCCAGCTTGTGGTTGTCGGTGAACTCCGTGATCATTATGTGATTGGAGTCGAGTCCACGCTCCACCATCTCCTCGCACTTGAAAACTTGTTGCTCCATTGCCTCGAGCCTTGTCTCCACGCTTCCGTTCCTCCTTGGTCCCACAGCATCGCGGATGTGCAACAACCCCTCATGCATATCAATGGTTTGAGGGTGTTACATCACCTCCGCGAGGTAGGGGTTGATGACCTTCTCGAAGAACTTGTCCTTGGGGGGCACTTGAAGAAGACATGGCAACCTAGATCTGTCAGAAAAACATCTCGAAACAAAGACAGGAGAGATTTGCGTGATACGGTGGTCAAAACCTTCGGGAGATTATATAATGAATTTTTACCAACCAAAAGAAGTATCGTGCAAGAAAACAGAGCCCAGAGAGCACATGAGGTGCCCACGAGGCAGGGGGCGCGCCCAGGGGGTAGGGCGCGCCCTCCACCCTCGTGGAAGCCTCATGTCCTTTCCGTTCTTCTTCTTATTTTCCTATTTTCTTAAATATTCCAAAACGGAGAAAAATTGCCATTAGTACTGTTTTGGAGTCGGTTTACTTACTGTACCACGTACCTATTCCTTTTCGGTGTCTGAAACGTTCCGGAAAGTGTCCCTTATGTATTCCTCCGGGGTTATGGTTTCAATAATATTAGTTTCAACATTTATGGGATTACCTGAGATATAATGTTTGATTCTTTGACCGTTCACCACCTTCGTATTTGTGCCTTCGAAGTTGTTGATTTTATGGCACCGGAACGACAGACCTCCTCGATAAAGTAAGGACCTTCCCATTTAGAGAGAAGTTTGCCTGCAAAAAATCTTAAACGAGAGTTGTATAGCAATACATAATCACCTACATTAAACTCACACTTTTGTATCCTTTTTTCATGCCATCTTTTAACCTTTTCTTTAAACAATTTGGTATTCTCATAGGCTTGGGTTCTCCATTCATCAAGTGAGCTAATGTCAAATAACCTCTTCTCACCGGCAAGTTTGAAATCATAATTGAGCTCTTTAATAGCCCAATATGCCTTATGTTCTAGTTCAAGAGGTAAGTGACATGCTTTTCCATAAACCATTTTATAAGGAGACATACCCATAAGATTTTTATATGCAGTTCTATAAGCCCATAATGCATCATCAAGTTTCTTGGACCAATTCTTCCTAGATCTATTAACGCTCTTTTGCAAAATTAATTTCAGCTCTCTATTACTCAATTCTACTTGACCACTAGACTGCGGGTGATAAGGAGATGTAGTTTTATGATTAACATCATACTTAGCAAGCATTTTACGGAAGGCACCATGAATAAAATGTGAACCACCATCAGTCATTAAATATCTAGGGACTCCAAACCTCGGGAAAATAACTTCTTTAATCATCTTAATAGAGGTGTTATGATCAGCACTACTAGTTGGAATAGCTTCTACCCACTTAGTAACGTAATCAACAGCAACTAAAATATGTGTATACCCATTAGAGGAAGGAAAAGGTCCCATATAATCAAAGCCCCAAACATCAAATGGTTCAATAACAAGTGAATAATTCATATGCATTTCTTGACGTCTACTAATATTACCAATTCTTGGACATTCATCACAAGACAGGACAAACTTACGTGCATCCTTGAAGAGAGTAAGCCAATAAAAACCAGATTGCAACACCTTGTGTGCAGTTCTATCTCTAGCATGGTGCCCTCCATAGGCTTCGAAGTGACATTTGCATAGGATCTGTTCCTGTTCATGCTCAGGTACACAACGTCTAATAACACCATCTACTCCTTCTTTATAATATGTGGGTCATCCCAAAAGTAATGCCTTAAATCATAGAAGAATTTTTTTCTTTTGCTTGTATATGAAACTAGGTGGTATAAATTTAGCAACAATATAATTAACATAATCAGCATACCATGGAGAAGTACGAGAAGCATTTATGACATCTAATTGTTCATCAGGAAGGCTATCATCAATAGGTAGTGGGTCATCAAGAACATTCTCTAACCTAGACAAGTTGTCTGCAATGGGGTTCTCAGCTCCCTTTCTATCGATAATATGCAAATCAAATTCTTGTAGCAAGAGAACCCATCTAATAAGTCTAGGTTTAGCATCTTTCTTTTCCATAAGGTATTTAATAGTAGCATGATCAGTGTGGATAGTTACTTTAGAATCAACAATATAAGGTCTGAACTTATCACATGCAAATACAACTGCTCAAAATTCTTTCTCAGTAGTAGCATAATTTCTCTGGGCATTGTCTGGAGTTTTACTAGCATATTGAATAACATTTTATTTCTTATCAACTCTTTGCCCTAGACCAGCACCTACAGCATAACCACTAGCATCACACATAATTTCAGAGGGTAAATTCCAATCAGGTGGTTGAACAATAGGTGCAGAAATCAAAGCTTTCTGAATTATATCAAATGCTTCTACACAATCATCATCAAACACAAAAGGAATATCTTTTGTAATAGGTTAGTCAGAGGCCGAGAAATTTTTGAGGAGTCCTTAATGAACCTCCTATAAAAACCTGCATGACCAAGGAAACTTCTTATACCTTTGATGTCCTTGGGACACGACATCTTTTCAATAGCATCAACTTTAGCTTTATCAACTTCAATACCTCTTGCAGAAATTTTATGCCCCAAGACAATACCTTCATTAACCATGAAGTGGAACTTCTCCCAATTCAAGACAAGCTTAGTTTCTTAACATCTCTGCAAAACTCGATCAAGGTTGCTCAAGCAATCATAAAAAGAGGATCCATAAACAGAGAAATCATCCATGAAAACTTCACAGATCTTTTCACAAAAGTCAGAGAATATAGCCGTCATGCATCTTTGAAAGGTAGCAGGTGCATTAAATAAACCAAAAGGGATATGTCTATAAGAAAAGGTACCGAAAGGGAAGGTAAAAATAGTATTTTCTTGATCGACAGCTGACACAGGTATTTGAGAGAAACCAGAGTAACCATCTAGAAAGCAAAACTATGTATGTTTGGATAATCTTTCTAGCATTTGATCAATGAAAGGCAAATGGTAATGATCTTTTTTAGTAGCTTTATTTAATTTGTGTAAATCAATTACCGTCCTATAACCTGTAATAATTCTTTGCGGAATCAATTCATCTTTATCATTAGGAACAACAGTAATACCTCCCTTCATAGGGACACAATGGACAGGGCTTACCCACTGACTATCAGCAACGGGATAAATTATACCTGCTTCAAGGAGCTTTAATATTTCCTTTCTTACCAGTTTTTTCATCTTAGGATTTAGCTGTCGTTGGTGATCAATAACTGGTTTGGCGTCTTTCTCCAAATTTATTTTGTGTTGACATAAAGTGGAACTAATGCCCTTAAGATCATCAAGAGTATATCCAGTAGCAGCACGGTGCTTCTTCAGAGTTTTCAATAATTTCTCTTCCTCCTTCTCTGAAAGGTTAGCACTAATAATAACAGGATATATCTTCTTTTCATCAAGATAAGCATATTTAAGAGTATCAGGTAATGGTTTAAGCTCAAACACGGGATCACCCTTGGGTGGAGGAGGATCCCCTAGGATTTCAACAGGCAAGTTGTGTTTCAGAATAGGTCCCTGTTTAAAGAATACTTCATCTATTTCCCTTCTTTCATTCATGAACATATCATTTTCATGGTCTAGCAAATATTGTTCTAAAGGATCAGTAGGAGGCATGACAATAGAAGCAAGACCAATAATTTCATCTTTACTAGGCAATTCTTTATCATGGGGTTGTCTATGAAATTTAGCAAAATTAAACTCATGAGACATATCCCCTAAACCAACAGAAACAATATCCTTATTGCGGTCTATCTTAGCATTAACAGTATTCAGGAAGGGTCTACCAAATATAATGGGACAAAAGCTATCTTGTGGGGAACCAAGAATAAGAAAATCAGCAGGATATTTAACCTTCCCACACAAGACTTCAACATCTCTAACAATCCCAATTGGTGAAATAGTATATCTATTGGCAAGCTTAATGGTAACATCGATATCTTCTATCTCAGCAGGTGCAATACCATACATAATTTCTTTGTATAAGGAATGAGGTATTGCACTTGCACTAGCACCCATATCACATAAGCCATGATAGTAATGATGTTCTATTTTAACAGAAATAACAGGCATGCCTACAACTAGTCTATGTTTATTTTTAGTATCAGGTCTAGCAATTCTAGCAGTCTCATTACAGAAGTAAATAACATGCCCATCAATATTATCGGCCAAGAGATCTTTAACCATAGCAATATTAGGTTCAACTTTAACTTGCTTAGGGGGTTTGTGTGTCCTAATATTACTTTTGTTGACTACAGTTGAAACTTCAGCATGATCCTTTATTCTAAGAGGGAAAGGTGGTTTCTCAACATAAGCAGTAGGAACAACAGGATCATTATAAGTGATAGTCTTTTCATGAACTTTAATAGGTGCAAATAATTTTACTTCAATGGGAGGATTATATTTAAACCACTTCTCCTTAGGGAGATCAACGTGAGTAGCAAAGGATTCACAAAAGGAAGCTACTATCTCAGAGTCAAGTCCATATTTAGTGCTAAATTCACGGAAAGCATCGGTATCCATAGAAGATTTAACACAATCAAACTTAGGTGTCATACCTGACTCCTTACCTTCATTGAGATCCAAATCTTCAGAGTTGCGTTTAATTCTTTCCAATAAATCCCATTTGAATTCAATAGTCTTCATCATAAAAGATCCAGTACAAGAAGTATCGAGCATGGAGCGATTACTGAGAGAAAGCCGAGCATAAAAATTTTGAATAATCATTTCTCTTGAGAGCTCATGATTGGGGCATGAATATAACATTGACTTAAGCCTCCCCCAAGCTTGAGCGATGCTTTCTCCTTCGTGAGGCCAAAAATTATATATATAATTACGATCACGATGAACAAGATGCATAGGATAAAACTTCTGGTGAAATTCCAATTTCAATCGCTTATAGTCCCAAGATCCCATATCATCACATAGCCTATACCATGTCAATGCATCTCCATTCAAAGATAAAGGGAAGACCCTCTTCTTGATAACATCCTCGGGCATACCTGCAAGCTTAAATAATCCACAAACTTCATCCACATAGATTAAGCGCAAATCGGGATGCAATGTTCCATCTCCTACAAAAGAATTAGCTAGCAGTTTCTCTATCATACCTGAAGGAATTTCAAAGTAAACATTTTCAGTAGGTTCAGTAGGTTGAGGAGCAACTCTTTGCTCTACTAGTCGGGGTGAAGATACCCCGAACAAGCCCCTCAAAGGATTATGTTCCATAGTAACAAGTGACAGTAAATTTGTCAGAGTAATGGGCCACGGGTAGGCCAACCCGAGTCCCATAACCTTTCAAGACATCGGGGCAGGCTGCACCCCTCAAGACCCCAGGGCGAAGAGCCGTCTCCTGAGGAGTCGACGGCAGGGCGGCCGACTGCCCGCTCACGGCCGAGTTCCAGGGACGACTTCCAGAGAAGCCGTCTTTGGGGAGTCGGCCGACGACTCCAGCAAACCCATGACCTCATCAAAGGGGACGGGGCAGAGGCGTGGCTACAGAGAAGCCCACTCCCGCCCCTTACCAAGGGCAGGCATGGCCACATCACGCCGTACCCGGGAAGATCTCCGTGCGGCGTGGCACTGTTGCCCGGCCGGCCCTGACATCAGCACCACAGTACCAAGTCCTGCGCCCACGACAGCTTGTATGTACGGCCTGGAGGCAGCGGGGCCCACCAGTCAGCGAGACCTCGGGAGACGGCGGGAGAACCGCCAGTCGGACCCGTCGGGAGTCGGCCCGGGGGAGTCAGCCGAGCCCTGCCCCGAGGCCCACGCACCATTAATCAAGATGAGATGGGGAGTGGCCACAGTGATCGCCCGCCAGGCGGCGGGGCTGTTGCCACGACCCCATGACCAAGCCTGCGTCATCAGAAGCACGGCTAAAGTAATCAGCGGCCGGCAAGACCCGCCCGCGGCGGACGCGGCCTGTCGGCTCCGTACTAGACCAGTCGGCGGGCCCCAGCAGTCGGCGGAGAAGTCGGAGGTCGGAGGCACTGACGGCTGGGCCCGCGCCTAGCCGAATTACCATTGTACCCCTGGGGGGTAGGCCTATATAAACCCCCCAGGGCACCCATGCAAGGAGGGGGGATCCCAGTAGTTCTAGACCATACAGATAGAAAGAGAGAGCTAGCCTTGCCCTCTTCTACCACCAGAAACAGCTCAAGGAGCAACCGTGTAAACACTTGGCCATAGTGATCATGCGGAGACCCCGCAAAGCAGCAGTAGGGGTATTATCTCCCCGGAGAGCCCCGAAGCTGGGTAAGATTCGCCGGCGTGCATGTCTTCGCCTCATCCCGTTTCCAGGAACCGGCGATGTTCTACTCGCCCCCACCATGATAAGCCATCCGTTGGCATATGTCGCACCAAACCCCCGACATTTGGCGCCCACCTTGGGGCCTGGTGCACTGCCGTCCGGAGATCTGTTCTGGACGGGAACCCTTTTCCTCCCTGGCGAGCGCAGCCAGCCAGTCATGCCAGGCGAAGTCTGCATCGACGCGCTGCGCGGCGTTGAGATCGCCTGCGCAGCCAGCTCCTTGGCCGAACTTGTCGGCGAGGTCCACCTCTCCGACGAAACTGCGTCCAACACAGGCGCGGGCGGCCCAGAAAACCTCCTCGCGGGCCTCCTCGATCAACTCCACGTTTCCGGCGAGCCTGTCGTAGACTTGGAGTCCGTAGGCTCCACCGACCCGATGCTGGTCGACTCCGACACCGCGTCGATCGACGCGTTCCCCACCAACGTGGTGGTCTACGACGAACCTCTCCCCCACGCAGAGAGCGACGGAAGCACCGTCACTGAGGTGCTAGTCATCAGTCATGACGAGTTCCCTGGCGGAGGAGCGCCCGATTCACTCGGCACAGCGCTGCAAGACCTGACTGCGCCCATTCCGGAAGACGCTGACGTGGAGACGTTAGAAGCACGCCGCCTTCAGCTCGTTGAAGGTGCGAAGAAGCTGGCCAGCATGAGACGCTTGTCAGAAGCTTACCAGCAGGAGATGGATCGCGCCTTTGGCGGCTCGCCGGCCCCGGCAGGGCCCAGCCGCCTTGGCGCGGTCCAGCAGCGCGGCGTATCCATCGCCAGCCTGTTTGGGGCTAGCCGCCCCGTGTACGCTACACCGGCGGAGAACATCCGAGCCGCCCAGGCAGCGGCGGATGAGCTGGACAATTTCGAGGGTGAAGAACGCCGCCTCATGATGGAGCGAGTCCAGCGGCTCCTCGGCGCGGCCACCGCGCAGAACGAGGCCGGTTGCCGCACGGAGGCGCCGCAGCGGCCGAACGACGACCCGCCCCGAGATCAAGGCGCGACGTCTCGGACATCGACTGGCGGCGCCCGAGGAAGAAAGGACAAGGAGCTAGCTGTCAGCCACAGTCGGACTCGCATTACCATAGAGCGCGACCGAGATGGCCACCCGAGAGAAGTGGAACAGTGGGACGACTGTCCGCCTCCCCCTCCCCGCAAGGAGAGGCGAGTCTCCCCGCCGCCTGTTGACCATCCGACTCTCGGTGACCGCCTTGGCCGCCGAGAGGGGGTTGGAGAGAATGACGCCCACCACCGGATCGACCGACTTCACTGGTCCCTGGCGCTGGAAGAAGAAGATGAGCTGGGTCCGCCTTGTTTCGGGCCCCGCATTCAGGACGAGCCCTTTCCCAGAGGGTTCACCCTCCCAAGAGACACGCCCAAGTATACCGGCTCCGTGAAGCCGGAAGACTGGCTAGTCGACTATTCCATGGCTGTCAGCATAGCAAACGGCAACAAGCGTGTCGCCATAAAATACGTTCCGCTCATGCTCCAGGGCACGGCCCGGACGTGGCTGAACAGCCTAAAGCCCAGCAGCATCAACAGCTGGGTCGACTTCACTGAAGCGTTCGTCCGCAACTTCACCAGCACGTACAAGCGTCCTCCCAAGCCTCGTCAGCTCTCCTTGTGCGTGCAAGGTCCAGACGAGTCGACTCACGACTACCTCATGCGTTGGGCTGAGCTCCGGAACTCCTGCGAGGGCGTGCACGAGGTGCAGGCCATTGAGTACTTCACAGCCGGGTGCCGAGAAGGCACCCTCCTCAAGCACAAGCTCCTCTGTGACGAGCCAGAAACCCTCGACGAGCTGCTGATCATAGCAGACAAGTACGCCACGGCCGACTCCTCCATGAAGGCGAAAATTCAAATCAGCACGACTGGCAAAGTAGCTCCTCAGGCTACAAGAACTCCGGCGGCAGACACCGGCCGGCGACAGCAGCAGGGCGACAACAAGCGCAAGGCCCCGCAGCCGGCAGGTCGCGACCGTTGAAGCCCAGCAGCCAGAAGAGCAGCCTCCGCCCAAGCGACAGAAAGGTGGCAAGCCAAACTGGTTGCCGGCCTTCTCCTATGAGCAGACCTTGGATGGACCTTGCAAGTTCCACAGCGGCGCAAAGCCGTCGAATCACACCACTCGGAAGTGCCACTGGCTCACCAGGATCGCCAAGGGAGACGGCCTCCTACCACCCCCGCCTGCTGGGCAGCCGTCTCCGCCTCCGCCCCAGCAGCCGGCAGTCAGGCCAGTCGGCGCATTACAAGACGAATACCCTGAAGAGCATGGAGCCTATGTGGTGTTCACTAGTGTGGCTGATGATCGACGCTGCAGGCGGCTGCAGCGACAAGAGGTGAACGCAGTAGCCTCAAAGACGCCAGAGTTCATGCACTGGTCTGAGAATCCCATTAGCTGGAGCAGGGCTGACCACCCAGAAGTGATGCCAAGTCCGGGTTCCTACGCCTTGGTCCTGGATGCCACCTTTGCCATGGACAAACGGGCCGCGCGTTTCTCGCGAGTTCTGATAGACGGGGGCAGCAGCATCAATATCCTATACAAGGACACCATGGAGAAGTTAGGAATCAAGCAAAGACAGCTTCAGAACAGCTGGACTGTGTTCCACGGCATTGTTCCTGGGCTTTCCTGCTCACCAATCGGCAAGATCCTGATTGACGTCCTCTTTGGGGACAAAGATCACTTCCGAAGAGAGTCTGTTTGGTTTGAGGTGGTGGACCTTGAGAGCCCATACCATGCGCTGCTTGGCCGACCCGCCTTGGTCAAGTTCATGGCGGTCCCCCACTACGCCTACCTCAAGATGAAGATGCCCAGTTCCAGGGGAATTCTGACTGTGGCCGGCGACTACCGGAAGTCGTCCGCTTGCGCGGCCGAGAGCAGTCGGCTGGCCGAGTCCCTGGTGATCGCAGTCAAGAAGCGACTCCTTGAACGAGTTGTGGCGATGGCTGGCAAGCAGCCAAAGATATCGCCCGACCCAAAGGAGTCGGAAGCCGAAGGTTCGTTCAAGCCGGCCAAAGAGACAAAGAAGATACCCTTGGATCTGGAGCACCCAGAGAGGTACGCCGTCGTAGGTGCAAACCTCGACAGCAAATAGGAAGGCGAGCTCGTCGATTTACTCCATGAGAATCGGGACATCTTCACATGGTCTCCCAAAGACATTCCAGGTGTACCGACGGATTTCGCCGAGCACAAGTTACATGTCCGATCTGATGCAAAGCCGGTCAGGAAGCCCTTGCGCCGCTTATCAGAAGAAAAGAGAAGAGTTGTCGGAGAAGAGATAGCCCGACTCCTAGCAGCTAGCTTCATTATGGAAGTTTTCTTCCCGGAGTGGCTGGCAAATCCGGTCCTGGTGCTAAAGAAGAACAAGCAATGGTGAATGTGTATTGACTACACGAGCCTCAACAAGGCCTGCCCCAAGGACCCATTTGCTCTACCAAGAATTGACCAGGTGATAGACTCCATAGCCGGATGCGAGTTGTTGAGTTTCTTGGATGCATACTCAGGATATCACCAGATCAAGATGAACCCGGCTGACAGATTGAACACCGCCTTCATCACGCCGTTTGGAGCATTCTGCTACCTCACCATGACGTTCGGCTTAAGGAATGCCGGCGCCACCTTTCAGCGTTGCATGCAGAAATGCCTCCTCAAGTAGCTCGACAGGAATGCCCACGTCTACGTAGATGACGTGGTGGTGAAGACGGAGAAGCGTGGAACACTGTTGGAAGACCTCAAGGAGACCTTTGAGAACCTACGCCGGTTCCAGATCAAGCTCAACCCCGAGAAGTGTGTCTTTGGAGTACCAGCCGGCCAGCTGCTAGGTTTCCTGGTCTTTGAACGCGGCATAGAATGCAACCCAGTAAAAATCAAGGCCATCGAGAGGATGGAGGTGCCTAGTTGACTACTGGATGTGCAGAAGTTCAACGGCTGCTTAGCATCCATCAGCCGATTCATCAGTCGGCTGGGCGAGAAAGCTCTCCCCTTATACCAACTCATGAAGAGGACCACTTTTTTCGAATGGAACCATAAGGCGGACGAAGCTTTTCACCAGTTGAAGAAGATGCTGACTACTCACCCATCCTGGCGGCTCCGACTCCTAAGGAACCTATGCTCCTGTACATCGCTGCCACCAGTCGGGTAGTCAGCACAGTCATGGTAGTGGAGCGCAAGGAGGAAGGCAAGGCGCTGCCTGTCCAGAGACCAGTATATTACCTGAGCGAGGTACTGTCGACCTCCAAGCAGAACTACCCCCACTACCAGAAGATGTGCTATGGCGTACACTTTGCTGCCAAGAAATTGAAGCCTTATTTTCAAGAGCATCCAATCACGGTGGTCTGCACGGCTCCACTTGCCGAGATCATCGGTAGCCGAGACGCTTCTGGTCGAGTGGCCAAGTGGGCCATAGAGCTGGCTCCTTACACCATCTACTACCAGCCCTGCACCGCTATCAAAACACAAGCACTGGCCGACTTCCTCGTCGACTAGGCCGAGACCCAGTACCTGCCTCCAGCGCCTGACCCCACTCATTGGCGGATGCACTTCGACGGCTCCAAGATGCACACCGGCTTGGGAGCCGGCGTCGTCCTCACCTCTCCCAAAGGCGACAAGCTCAAGTATGCACTTCAAATCCATTTTGCCGCCTCCAACAACGTTGCCGAGTATGAGGCGCTCATTCACGGGCTCTGGCTTGCCAAAGAACTTGGCATCCGCTGGATCTTGTGTTATGGCGACTCGGACTTAGTGGTCCAGCAGTCATCTGGCGACTGGGACGCGAAAGACGCAAACATGGCGAGCTACCATTTCCTCATGCAGCAACTCAGCGGGTATTTCGAAGGGTGCGAGTTCCTCCATGTGCCAAGAAACGACAACGACCAAGCAGACACCTTGGCACGAATCGGCTCTACCCGCCAAGCAATACCATCCGGCGTCGCCCTTCAACGCCTCCTCAAGCCGTCTGTCAAGCCTTCACTAGAATCAGACTCCATTTTTGTGCTGGCTCCTCCCGAAGATGGCGGATCCGACTCCAGAGCTCCGGCAGACGGAACGGGGACTTTGGCGGATGACTCCAAAGCCGCCACAGTCGAGCCCGGCCCGGGGACTGCGGTGGCGGACGCGAAGATTCCAGAACTCGGCCCAAGGACCGCGCCAGTCGGCCTGGGGACTTCATCAACCCAGCAAACGGCTGTTGACTCCAACCCGCCGCCTCCCAGCCCAGTCGTCCTTGTCCAAGTCGCAGTTCTGGTAGTCGAAGAAATAGCAGCACCCTCATGGGCCCAGCCCATCCTCAAATTCCTGGTGAACAAAGAGCTACCAACTGATGAGACCTCAGCTCGGCAAGTACAACGCCGGGCGGCAGCCTATACCATAATCAACAGAGAGCTGGTTAGGCACAGCGTCACTGGTGTCTACCAGCGCTGCGTAGAGCCAGAGCAAGGCCAGGCGATTCTCAAAGACATCCATCAAGGCGAATGCGGCCACCATGCGGCTTCAAGAGCACTCGTCGCCAAAGCCTTTCGGCACGGTTTCTTCTGACCGACTGCCTTGGAAGAGGCCAAGGAGTTGGTCCAAAAATGCAAAGGGTGCCAGAAGTTCAGCTCCAAGCCGCACCAGCCGGCTTCTGTGCTCAAGACCATCCCCATTGCCTGGCCTTTCGCAGTTTGCGGTCTAGACATGGTGGGACCATTCAAGACAGCATGAGGTGGTTTAACCCACCTACTTGTCGCAATGGACAAGTTCACCAAGTGGGTGGAAGCGAAGCCAATTAAGAAACTGAACGTCCCGACTGCCGTGACCTTCATCACCGATATCACAATTCGGTACGACATACCACACAACATCATCACCGACAACGGCACAAATTTTGCCAAAGGCGCCTTGGCCCGTTTCTGCGCAACACAGGGCATCCGACTGGACCTAGCGTCCGTCGCCCATCCGCAGTCAAACGGCCAAGTGGAGCGAGCAAACGGCCTCATCCTGTCCGGCATCAAGCCTCGGTTGATCGAGCCTCTGGAACGCTCGGCTGGCTGCTGGCTCGACGAGCTACCAGCCGTCCTATGGAGTCTGCACACGACTCCAAATAAGTCAACCGGCTTCACGCCCTTCTTCCTCGTCTACGGTGCCGAAGCCGTCATCCCAACAGACATAGAGTTTGACTCCGCACGAGTCACCATGTACACCGAGGAGGAAGCAGAAGAAGCACGACAAGACGGCGTCGATCTGCTGGAAGAGGGCCCATTGTTGCCACTCAGCCGGTCCAGCATCTACCAGCAGAGCCTGCGCCGATACCACAACAGGAAGGTCAGGCCAAGATCTTTCCAAGAAGGCGACCTTGTGCTCCGGCTGATCCAGCGAACAACCGACCAGCACAAGCTGTCGGCGCCTTGGGAAGGCCCTTTCATCATCAGCAAAGTACTGGGCAACGATTCCTACTACCTGATCGACGCTCAGAAGCCCCGAGCACTCAAGAGGGACGACTCCAGCAAGGAGACAGAGTGGCCATGGAATGCAAATCTCCTCCGAAGATTTTGCAGTTGATGCAGTATGTACCACGCTACCTTTTGTATTAAAGTACCAAGACTTCGGGCCACCCGAGACGAGCTCGGGGACTGCCCTCTTTTGTCTGTATGATAAAAATTATGCCTACAAGTATGTTACTCTTTGTCATGCCGCTTGGCACCGGGCTCGACAAGTCAACCTGGGGACTTGCCGCCTTGCACTATGAAATGCTTCCTGCAACTGGACAAGTAGTGTGTAGACGCCTAAACCGTCTCCTGTCAGAAGCCGCAGCTCGTAGAGCGACTGTACGGTGGGCAGTAGTAAGGTAGAATGGGCACTCGCATGAAAAATGGCTAAGGACTCAAAGCATAAAACATAGCTCAAGATGGCTTCCAGCCTTTCTCGCAAACCGACTCTCGGATAGTCGGATTGTCGTCTTCTATCCAACTTGCTCAAACAATCTTGAAATCGGCTAAGTACTTGCTTTCCCAAAGTAGCCTAGGACTTGATCCAGCAACAGTCTGCAGAGCGGCTGTCCGATTGGCAAGGCAGACAACTAAGAGAAAGCGGCAAAGGAAAAAAGCCAAAAGAACAATGAGCAAGAAAAGATAGATATATTTATATATTTACATAACATAGGCCTTTGGCCGAATTATCGAGTAGAGGTTCAAAATACACCCCGCGGGTGGAATTGTGCGAATTAACAAGTTCTTCAAAGACTACTGAAGCAGATAAAATAAGATACAGCGGCAGCTTAGGAGGTAGCAGACAGATTGGGAGGGTCGGAGGAGGCGCCAGCGTCAGGCATCGGAGCAGCCGGCTGGCTAGTCTCGGCTTGATCACCTCCGGCGGCAGTCGAATCGGTCGCACGTGGATCGTTGCTGGAGGCGCGGTCGGGCTGAGGATGGCCGTCTGCTCCGTCTTCTGGTGCCTCCGCCTCGCCTCCATCCTCCGCTTCGTCCTCCTCCTCGATGTTGGAGCCAATCACCTCCGCCGAGTCTTCGCCGTAGTCTAGGTTCATCCCAAACCACTCCGGCGGCACCTCCTCGCCGTCTTCAGACCGCTCGGGGACGAAGATGCTGGTGTCGGTGTACTCGGCGATCGCCGCAGCACGTTTGACAAGGGCGTCTTCCGCAGCCGCCAGCTCCGGGTGGGCCTCCGAACGAAGCATGGCCAACCGGTCTAGATCCAGCCCCAGGTACCACGCCTTGACGAACTCCAAGGCCCGGCGCGCTCCAGCCCGGGCCGAAGAGCCCTTCCAGGCCTCAAGACGACCAGCCGCGACCTCCAGCCAGTTGGCCGTCAGGCTGGGGGTGCGTGGAGCCTGCATATCCGGCCAAAGGGCGGCAATCGCCTGGGCACAGATGCGCTGGAGCCGGCGCAGCATCCGGTGAGCCGGCCGGAGGCGAGCCTCGATGCTCAGGACGTGCTCGTCAAGAGTTCCGGGGGCATCGGCGGCGATCTCTACGCCCTCCGCCCTCCGACCTTCATGGTCAGCCTCGATGGCTTGGATGGCGGCCTGCGACTGCCCAGGGAAGAAGTCTGCACAGACACGAAGAAACGAAGAAGCAAGTCAAAAACCAGGAGTCAGCACGATCTAAGTCGGCAGCTCGAAGAGAGAAAATAAACAGGCTCACCATCAACGATGTCTTCAATCTCGTGGAAGCTGGAGGATAGCAACGCCTCCTTGTCAGACCAGGAGGAGCGCTCGCTCGCGAACTCGGCCAAGAGGGCGGCCTCCGTCTCCTCCGCCTCCCTCTGCGACTTCACAAGCAGCTCCTTCTGCTCTGCCAACTGAGTGGCTAGCAGATCGTGCTCTGCGGCGGGCTTGCTGCACTCCTCCCCTTTGGCGCGCAGGGTAGAGTTGGCTTCACTCAGCTGCTGTTGAAGAGCAGCATTGGCTCCTGAAGGAAAGAAAGAAAGATAACAGTCGTTAATAAAGTAGGTCGCCGGGGAGATCCGGCCCGACTGCTCAGCAGTCGGCCCGAATCTCGGGGACTACAGCCCGCGGGTGCACTAGCGCGCCCCCGTAGAAAAAAAAGAGGGGTCTTACTCCGGTTCTCCACCAAGTCGGCGGTCCGCTTGCCCAGCTCTTCAACGTTACGGTTGAAGGCAGTGACACGGAGGTTGTGGTAATCCTGCGACAAGCATTTTAGAAAAAGTTAGTACCCAGAAGTTCATCAATTGGAGTTCCGGGCCGCCTGCTCAGCAGCCGGCCCGAAACTCGGGGACTACACCCAGTGGGTGCGCTGGCGTGCCCTCACAGAGAGGAGCAAGAAAGCAAAGACCAAAGGAAAAAAACTTACCCGGACGGCTGCCCGCTACGCTAGGAACGCCTTGGTGCAACTCTGGAGAGCGTCGCCGTCAGCACGGAGCTTCGCCCGGTTCAGCGGCCCTGTGCCGCCTCCTCGCGCCCACCCAACAGGTGCGGCGCTCGTCGCTTCGGCGTCTGGGGCCGCCGAGCTGGCGGTCCCGGCTTCCAGGGGGCGGGGTGCCGAAGTCGCCTTCTCCAGACGACGGCGCGCTGGTGAGCTGACTTGGTGGAGTAGCCTCGCCACGGCCTCGTCTTTGGTCGGCGGCACCGGAGGGTCCGCTGGTTGCTCACCTTGCGCACCTTCAAACGGCGGCGGAGGCGGCGGCGGAACGTGCACGTCCGGAGTAGAGGGGTCGCCGCCTTCCCTCTCCTCGACGAGGTTCTCCCCGCCGGCTTCTCCAGTTGGCCCCGTGAACTCCGGAGGCGGCGGCGCAGAGTCCAGCAGGGTGACAAGCAAGGCCGACTGGTGGCGTGTGGCTTCCTGAGCCTGCTGCTTCACTGCGGCGGCGGCTTCGGCCTCCGCTAGTTTTTTCTTAGCAGAGGCCTCCGCCCTGTCGGCCTCCGCCTTCTCCAGGCAGAGGGCCTCTTCTTCGTTGCGCCTCTCCTGCGCATTCTGCTCCGTCGCCTCCCGGAGGTCAGCAGCGGGGTCAATCCGCCGAGTGGTGGTAGACGTCTCCACTGACCCCATGATGGAGGCGGCGGTGACCTGCTCAAGAGAGAAGGGACCCCTGAAGAAAGAGGGACAAGCAGAGACTCAGACAAATCATGAAGAAATAATAAAACTTTGAAGACAGAATACTTACGCGGAGACCAATGGCGGCTTCTTCACTTCCTTAAGGAAGCGGAGGGCCTTCGCGGCTGCCTCGTCCCACCGGGTCGCCGCAGCCGAGCCCTTGGGCTTCTTCGGCCGACTGCCGAACAAGGTCGGCACGGCCCTGCGCTTCTTCCCGCCGCCTGGAGCGCCCGGCGCGGCAGAAGAGCCCGCGCCAGCTTGGCTTGCTCCTGGCCGATGGCGAGGGGTGACTTCTCCCTCGGCGTTGTCTTCAGGCTAGTCGGCGAAGGTAGCCGAGGTCCTGAAGTCGCCTTCTGTCCCTCCTCCTCCCTCGGCGTCGTCTTCCAAAGCCGCCGCCCCCAGATCGGGGTCGTCGACGTTGCTCTCCGCCCGGTCGGCGACGAACTCATGGGCCGGCCCCGAGGTGCCGGCTGGTGGGTGAAGAAGGGGATTCTAACCAAAGCCGACTGGTCAAAACAAAACTCGGCAAGAAGAAGACAATCTAAAGAAAGGCGACACACCACGGGCGGGGGGTTGGCGGGAGTACGGCTCCTTGCCGAATCGCCAATCCTCTAGGAGCCTGCTGTCCGAGAGGTAGTTCACCATGAAGGCCACCTCTTCGTGAGGCATGTCCTTGGTGCACATCCGACTCGGGTCGCGGTGCCCACTCATCTGGCATATCATGTGAGGGCGGCCTTGGAGTGGGAGAACTCGGCGCGTGACGAAGGCGGCCAGCAGGTCCGGACCAGTCAGACACTCCAACTGCGTCAGCACTCGGAGTCGCATGATGGCACCGGTTCCCGCAGGCTTCAGCGACCTGGCCCGGTACGACCAGTTGGGCAGTCTCCCAGCCGGCGGGCCGGCTTCGAAAGCCGGCAGATTGACCCAGTCACCCCTCGTGGCGACGTTCCTGACGTAGAACTAGGATCTCTGCCACATCTTCACCGACTTTATCAGCGAGATGGAGGGGAAGGGGTTGTCGGCTCCTGACCTTCGCACGGCGATGAAGGCGCCGCATTGAGCCGGCACGCCCGCGGCCTGGGTGTCGAGCTTGGAGAAGAAGAACTCCCCCCAGAGCTCGAGGGTGGGGAGGACTCCGAGGAAGCCTTCGCACAAGGCCATGAAGGCGGACAGCAGCACCACTGTGTTGGGGTGAGGTGGTGCGGCTGGAGGCCATAGAACTCGAAGAAAGACTGGAAAAAACTGCTCGCCAGCAGCCCCAGCCCGCGCAGGCAGTGCGAGCGGAAGATGACCCGCTCGCCCTCCTGCGGGGCGGGGGAAATCTCCCCCTCCGGCGCAAGACGCACCTGCACGCGATCCTCGCCGGGAAGCCGACGGGTCCGGCGGAGGAACTCAATGTGGTCTTCATGAACCTCGGAACCGTCCCAGGTGCTGGAACACACTGGGGGAGGCGCGGCAGCAGAGGAAGAACTCATCGCGAGCTGTCGCCGCAGCGTTCGCCGGAGCTTGGGCGTGCGGCGGAGTGAAGAAGAGCAGAGGAAGGAGGAGTGTGAGGAGTGGCAAGGAGGAAGAGAGTGACGAGTAGTGGGAAGGAGGGGCGCGCGTGCCCCCCTCTTCCCCCTACTTATAGCCTTGTGGGCTGCGAAGCCGAGGGGGCGGAAGTGGGGATTTACTGTGCCCACAACCCCACGACCCCCACGATCCACGTAAAGTTACTGTGCGCAGTAACTCCACGGGAATCCCAACCGTTCACCGGGGCCGCAGTGGATCCGCTCGGGCGCCGAGGCGCGGTAGTGGCGGGCCCCGCCCGTGGGCCTATCCCGTCGCACGCGTGGGCTGGCAGGACGGCCTAGCCACGTGCCCTCGCGTGACAGGCCAAGAACGGGCGGCGGCCTGGAGGCTTAGCTAGCACGCCACTTAAAATCCCGCCGCGACGTTCGAGATACCGAGCAAGTCGAAATTGAGTGAAGTCCGAGTTAAGCAAGTCCGACTCCTTCTAGACGGCCCGGCAGAAGTCAATCAAGACCATGTGTTGAGCACCCGGAAAGAGAAACTGCTGAGGCTTCTCGGCCGATCGTCCGTGGCACCTCACCAGCTTCGGGGACTACTATCGGAGTAATGGGCCACGGGTAGGCCAACCCGAGTCCCATAACCTTTCAAGACATCGGGGCAGGCTGCGCCCCTCAAGACCCCAGGGCGAAGAGCCGTCTCCTAAGGAGTCGACGGCAGGGCGGCCGACTGCCCGCTCACGTCCGAGTTCCAGGGACGACTTCCAGAGAAGCCGGCTTTGGGGAGTCGGCCGGCGACTCCAGCAAACCCATGACCTCATCAAAGGGGACGGGGCAGAGGCATGGCTACAGTGAAGCCCACTCCCGCCCCTTACCAAGGGCCGGCATGGCCACAGCACGCCGTACCCAGGAAGATCTCCGTGCGGCGTGGCACTGTTGCCCGGCCGGCCCTGACATCAGCACCATAGTACCAAGTCCTGCGCCCACGACAGCTTGTCTGTATGGCCTGGAGGCATCGGGGCCCACCAGTCAGCGAGACCTCGGGAGACGGCGAGAGAACCGCCAGTCGGACCCGTCGGGAGTCGGCCCGGGGGAGTCGGCCGAGCCCTCCCCCGGGGCCCACGCGCCATTAATCAAGATGAGATGGGGAGTGGCCATAGTGATCGCCCACCAGGCGGCGGGGTTGTTGCCACGAGCCCATGACCAAGCCTGCGTCATCAGAAGCACGACTACAGTAATCAGCGGCCGGCAAGACCCGCCCGTGGCGGACGCGGCCTGTCGGCTCCGTACCAGACCAGTCGGCGGGGCCCATCAGTCGGTGGGCCCCAGCAGTCGGCGGAGAAGTCAGAGGTCGAAGGCACTGACGGCTGGGCCCGGGCCTAGCCGAATTACCATTGTACCCCTGGGGGTAGGCCTATATAAACCCCCCAGGGCACCCATGCAAGGAGGGTGGATCCCAGTAGTTCTAGACCATACAGATAGAAAGAGAGAGCTAGCCTTGCCCTCTTCTACCACCAGAAACAGCTCAAGGAGCAACCGTGTAAACACTTGGCCATAGTGATCATGCGGAGACCCCGCAGAGCAGCAGTAGGGGTATTATCTCCCCGGAGAGCCCCGAAGCTGGGTAAGATTCGCCGGCGTGCATGTCTTCGCCTCATCCTGTTTCCAGGCACCGGCGACGTTCTACTCCCCCCCACCATGATAAGCCATCCGTTGGCATATGTCGCACCAAACCCCCGACAAAATTTTAGCACACTATATAAATTTTTCCTTACCAAATTCCACCTACCAAAGGCGCTTCACTCCCCGACAACGACGCCAGAAAAGAGTCTTGATGACCCACAAGTGTAGGGGTCTATCGTAGCTTTTTAATAAGTAAGAGTGTCGAACCCAACGAGGAGCAGAAGGAAATGATAAGCAGTTTTCAGTAAGGTATTCTCTGCAAGCACTAAAATTATCGGTAACAGATAGTTTTGTGATCAGGTAATTTGTAACGAGTAGCAAGTAATAAAAGTAAATAAGGTGCAGCAATATGGCCCAATCCTTTTTGTAGAAAAGGACAAGCCTGGACAAACTCTTATATGAAGGAAAGCGCTCCCGAGGACACATGGGAATTATCGTCAAGCTAGTTTTCATCACGATCATATGATTCGCATTCGGTACTTTGATAATTTGATGTGGGTGGACCGGTGCTTGGGTACTGTCCTTACTTGGACAAGAATACCACTTATGATTAACCCCATTGCAAGCATCCGCAACTACAACAGAAGTAGTAAGGTAAACCTAACCATAGCATGAAACATATGGATCCAAATTAGCCCCTTACGAAGCAACGCATAAACTAGGGTTTAAGCTTCTGTCACTCTAGCAACCCATTATCTAATTATTACTTCCCAATGCCTTCCTCTAGGCCCAAACAATGGTGAAGTGTCATGTAGTCGATGTTCACATAACACCACTAGAGGAAAGACAACATACATCTCATCAAAATATCGAACGAATACCAAATTCACATGACTACTTATAGCAAGACTTCTCCCATGTCCTCAGGAACAAACGTAACTACTCACAAAGCATATTCATGTTCATAATCAGAGGGGTATTAATATGCATAATGGATCTAAACATATGATCTTCCACCAAGTAAACCAACTAGCATCAACTACAAGGAGTAATCAACACTACTAGCAACCCACAGGTACCAATCTGAGGTTTGGATACAAAGATTGGATACAAGAGATGAACTAGGGTTTGAGATGAGATGGTGCTGGTGAAGATGTTGATGGAGATTGACCCCCTCCTAATGAGAGGATCGTTGGTATGACGATCGTGCTGATTTCCCCCTCCCGGAGGGAAGTTTCCCCGGCAGAACAGCTCTGCCGGAGCACTAGATTGGTTCCGCCAAGGTTCCGCCTCGTGGCGGCGGAGTTTCTTCCCGAAAGCTTGCTTATTATTTTTACTTAGGCGAAAGACCTCATATAGCAGAAGATGGGAATCGGAGGGCCACTAGGGAGCCCACGAGGCAGGGGGCGCGCCCAGGGGGTAGGGCCAGCCCCCACCCTCGTGGCCAGGGTGTGGCCCGCCTCTGGAACTTTCTTTGCTCAATATTTTTAATATATTCTAGAAATAACTTTCGTGAAGTTTCAGGACTTTTGGAGATGTGCATAATAGGTCTCTAATATTTTCTCCTTTTCTAGCCCAAAATTCCAGCTGCCGGCATTCCCCCTCTTCATTTAAACTTTGTAAAATAAGAGAGAATAGGCATAAGTATTGTGACATAATGTGTAATAACAGCCCATAAAGCAATAAATATCAATATAAAAGCATGATGCAAAATGGACGTATCAAAACACAATCTGGCAATGAACATGAATCTAGTGATAATGTTAATGGTGATGTTCATGTTGATGCTCAATCTAGCAATGATAATGATGTAGAGATTGAACATGTTGTTGATCTTGATAACCCACAATCAAAGAATCAACGTTATGATAAGAGAGATTTTGTTGCTTGGAAGCACGGTAAAGAAAGAGAACCATAGGTTCAGAAACCCATGCCTTTTCCTCCTAAACCATCCAAGAAAAAAGATGATGAGGATTCCCCCCCCCCCCGGAGGAGTCCGGGCCGGATACGGCCCATAGGTCGGTTCTTTTTTTTAAATAATTATGCTCATAAAAAGAAAACAAAAGGAATACTAAACGGACTCCAAAAATCCCGAAATAAATTTTCCCCGGCTTCTAAAATCAAGCCGCACAGGATGAACATTTATTTGGGGCCTAAATGCAATTTTGAAAAACACAAATTTTTCCTAAATTCAAATAAAATAGCAAATAAAACCAAAATAAAATCTTATTTGATTTTATAATTAAATCATCAATATTTCTTTATTTTGGGAAAGTCATTTTATTCCCTCTCTCATATTTTTATGATAGAAATAATTGAAGATAAAATAAATAAAATCAAATGATCCTATTTTCAAAATTTGAGGAAAACTCAAATATGAAAATAACGAAATCCCCAACTCTCTCCGAGGGTCCTTGAGTCGCGTGAAATTTCTGGATCAACCAAAATGCAATAAAATATGATATGCAATGATGATCTAGTGTAGAACATTCGAAATTGAAAATTTGGGATGTTACATATATCGATATTTATTGCATTATGTACTGTTATTACACATTATGTCACAATACTTATGCCTATTCTCTCTTATTTTACAAGGTTTACATGAAGAGGGGGAATGCCGGCAGCTGGAATTTTGGGCTAGAAAAGGAGAAAATATTAGAGACCTATTATGCACATCTCCAAAAGTCCTGAAACTCCACGGGAGCACTTTTTAGAATATATAAAAAATATTGGGCGTAAGAAGTACCAGAGGGGGGCCACCCACCAGTCACGAGGGTGGGGGCCGCGCCCTACACCCTTGGGCGCGCCCCCTGCCTTGTGGGACCCCTGGTGGCCCTCCGATGCCCATCTTCTGCTATATGAGGTCTTTCGTCCTTTAAAAAATCATAATCAAGCTTTCGGGAAGAAACTCTGCCGCCACGAGGCGGAACCTTGGCGAAACCAATCTAGGGCTCCAGCAGAGCTGTTCTGCCGGGGAAACTTCCCTCCGGGAGGGTGAAATCATCACCATCGTCATCACCAAGGATCCTCTCATCAGGGGCGTCAATCTCCATCAACACCTTCACCAGCACCATCTCATCTCAAACCCTAGTTCATCTCTTGTATCCAATCTTTGTATCCAAACCTCAGATTGGTACCTGTGGATTACTCCTTGTAGTTCATGCTAGTTGGTTTACTTGGTGGAAGATCATATGTTCTGATCCATTATGCATATTAACACCCCTCTGATTATGAACATGAATATGCTTTGTGAGTAGTTACGTTTATTCCTGAGGACATGGAAGAAGTCTTGCTATTAGTAGTCATGTGAATTTGGTATTCGTTCGATATTTTGATGAGATGTATGTTGTCATCCCTCTAGTGGTGTCATGTGAATGTCGACTACATGACACTTCACCATTGTTTGGGCCTAGAGGGAGTCATTGGGAAGTAATAAGTAGATGATGGGTTTCTAGAGTGACAGAAGCTTAAACCCTAGTTTATGCGTTGCTTCGTAAGGGGCTGATTTGGATCCATATGTTTCTTGCTATGGTTAGGTTTACCTTAATACTTCTGTTGTAGTTGCGGATGCTTGCAATGGGGGTTAATCATAAGTGGGATGCTTGTCCAAGTAAGGACAGTACCCAAGCACAGGTCCACCCACATATCAAATTATCAAAGTACCGAACGCGAATCATATGATCGTGATGAAAACTAGCTTGACGATAATTCCCATGTGTCCTCGGGAGCGCTTTCCTTCATATAAGAGTTTGTCCAGGCTTGTCCTTTGCTACAAAAAGGATTGGGCCATCTTGCTGCACCTTATTTACTTATATTACTCGCTACTCGTTACAAATTACCTTATCACAAAACTATCTGTTACCGATAATTTCAGTGCTTGCAGAGAATACCTTACTGAAAATTGCTTGTCATTTCCTTCTGCTCCTCGTTGGGTTCGACACTCTTACTTATCGAAAAGCTACAATAGATCCCCTACACTTGTGGGACATCAAGACTCTTTTCTGGCGCCGTTGCCAAGGAGTGAAGCACCTTTGGTAGGTGGAATTTGGTAAGGAAAAATTTATATAGTGTGCTGAAATTCACTGTCACTAGTTACTATGGAACATAATCCTTTGAGGGGCTTGTTTGGGGTATCTTCACCCCGACCAGTAGAGCAAAGAGTTTCTCCTCAACCTACTGAACCTACTGAAAATGTTTACTTTGAAATTCCTTCGGGTATGATAGAGAAACTGCTAGCTAATCCTTTTGCGAAAGATGGAACATTGCATCCTGATTTACACTTAATCTATGCGGATGAAGTTTGTGGATTATTTAAGCTTGCAGGTATGCCCGATGATGTTATCAAGAAGAAGGTCTTCCATTTATCTTTGAAGGGAGATGCATTGACATGGTATAGGCTATGTGATGATATGGGATCATGGGACTATAAGCGATTGAAATTGGAATTTCACCAGAAGTTTTATCCTATGCATCTTGTTCATCGTGATCGTAATTATATATATATAATTTTTGGCCTCACGAAGGAGAAAGCATCGCTCAAGCTTGGGGGAGGCTTAAGTCAATGTTATATTCATGCCCCAATCATGAGATCTCAAGAGAAATGATTATTCAAAAATTTTATGCTCGGCTTTCTCTCAGTAATCGCTCCATGCTCGACACTTCTTGTACTTGATCTTTTATGATGAAGACTATTGAATTCAAATGGGATTTATTGAAAAGAATTAAACACAACTCTGAAGATTGGGACCTCGATGAAGGTAAGGAGTTAGGTATAACACCTAAGTTTGATTGTGTTAAATCTTTTATGGATACCGATGCATTTCGTGAATTTAGCACTAAATATGGACTTGACTCTGAGATAGTAGCTTCCTTTTGTGAATCCTTTGCTACTCATGTTGATCTACCTAAGGAGAAGTGGTTTAAATATAATCCTCCCATTGAAGTAAAAGTAGTTGCACCTATTAAAGTTGAAGAAAATACTATCACTTACAATGATCCTGTTGTTCCTACTTCTTATGTTGAGAAACCACCTTTCCCTGTTAGAATAAAGGATCATGATGAAGTTTCAACTGTAGTCAACAAAACTAATATTAGGAGAAACAAACCCCCTGAGCAAGTTAAAGTTGGACCTAATATTGCTATGGTTAAAGATCTCTTGGCCGATAATATTGATGGGCATGTTATTTACTTCTGTGATGAGACTGCTAGAATTGCTAGACCTGATACTGAAAATAAAGATGGACCTGTTGTAGGCATGCCTGTTATTTCTGTTAAAATAGGAGATCATTGCTATCATGGCTTATGTGATATGGGTGCTAGCGCAAGTGCAATACCTCATTCCTTATACAAAGAAATTATGCATGATATTGCACCTGCTGAGATAGAAGTTACCATTAAGCTTGCCAATAGAGATACTATTTCACCAATTGGGATTGTTAGAGATGTTGAAGTCTTGTGTGGGAAGGTTAATATCCTGTTGATTTTCTTGTTCTTGGTTCCCCACAAGATAGCTTTTGTCCCATTATATTTGGTAGACCCTTCCTGAATACTGTTAATGCTAAGATAGACCGCAATAAGGATATTGTTTCCGTTGGTTTAGGGGATATGTCTCATGAGTTTAATTTTGCTAAATTTCGTATACAACCCCATGATGAAGAATTGCCTAGTAAAGATGAAATAATTGGTCTTGCTTCTATTGTTGTGCCTCCCACTGATCCTTTAGAACAATATTTTCTAGACCATGAAAACGATATGTTTATGAATGAAAGAAGGGAAATAGATGAAGTATTCTTTAAACAAGGACCTATTCTGAAACACAACTTGCCTATTGAAATCCTAGGGGATCCTCCTCCACCCAAGGGTGATCCCGTGTTTGAGCTTAAACCATTACCTGATACTCTTAAATATGCTTATCTTGATGAAAAGAAGATATATCATGTTATTATTAGTGCTAACCTTTCAGAGAAGGAGGAAGAGAAATTATTGAAAACTCTGAAGAAGCACCGTGCTGCTATTGGATATACTCTTGATGATCTTAAGGGCATTAGTCCCACTCTATGTCAACACAAAATAAATTTGGAGAAAGATGCCAAACCAGTTATTGATCACCAACGACGACTAAATCCTAAGATGAAAGACGTGGTAAGAAAGGAAATATTAAAGCTCCTTGAGGCAGGTATAATTTATGTAACATCCCAAAATTCTAAATTTTGGAATTTATAAACAAATAGATAGATTTGATTGATTGTTTGATTGATTGCGTGAAATTGAGTGAAATTCGAATTCTTTTGAAAGTTAAATGAGAGGGAATAAAAGGACTTTCCCAAACTTTCATATTTGCTTTCTAATCTCTATGAATTCAAATGCTTTTCAAACACTAAACCCCGGAGAGAAGATGACATGACTTCTTCCATTTATTTAAATGACAAGGGGTGTTGAAAATATTTGAATTTCATTTGAAAATATTCCAATTTTGAAACTTTATGCGACTCAATGATTTTCACGAGAGAAGATAAAATGACTTCTTCAAATTATATGAAATATGAGTTGGGAGTTTCAAAGAATTAAATTCAAAGTTCTTTGAATTTATTTTATTTTCAATTTGGAATATTAGATCATCATGCATATCTTATTTTCTTGCTTTTTGGTCGATCCTAGAAATTTCACGTAGCTCAAGGACCTTCGGAGAGAGTTGGAGATTTCGTTATTTTCTTATTTGAGAGTTTTCTCGAATTGGAAAAGAGGATCATTTGATTTATTTATTTCATCTTCAATTATTTTTCCGTTATCAAAAAAAAATATGAGGGAGGGAATAATATGACTTTCCCAAAATATAGGAAAAATGAAGATTTAATAAATAGATCACATTTTGTTTGCCAGAGTTTATTTGCATTTTATTTGGATAGGGAAAAATGCGCGTTTTCGAAAATTGCATTTTAGGCCCGGAGAAAAGTTCATTTTGTTCGGCTCATTTTTAGGAGTCGGGGAAAATTTACTTTATTAGTTTTGGAGTCCGATAGATTTTGTTTTTCTGTGTTTTTCCGAGCACGGAACCATTTAAAAAAAAAGAAAAAAACTCAGCGCCTTGGGCCAAAGGCCCAAGCCGCCGGCCGGCCAGCCAAGGCCAAGCCCATCGCCGCGCCAGGCGCAAGGCGCCAGGGAGCCGCCGCCTCTTTCTTTTAGGAAATCCTAGTAGGACTTTGGTCCTACTTCCGTATATTCCTTTTCTATTTCTAGATTTTTTCCTATTCCTAGTCTAATTCTTGCCCCCTACCCCAAGTTTTGTCTCCCCTCACCCATATAAATACCCAAGCACCCCCCTCTAAATCATCAAACCCAAAAGCCCCAAGCATCCACCGCGCCCCTTGTGCACCGCGCCGCACCACCACCTCACCACCACCGAGCCGCGCCACACCCCACGCCCTCACCCGCGCCGCGCCCCAAGCCTCCACCGCGCCTCTCACCCCGCGCCGCGCCGCGCCCTGCGTCACCCGCCGCCGCACCACACCCGTGCCGCCGCCGCACCACACCCGCGCCGCCGCCGCACCTTGCCCCGCCGCCGCCGCACCTTGCCGCGCCGCCGCCGTCCTGCGTCACCGCCACCGCCGCACCTTGCCGCGCCGCCGCCGCCCTGCGTCACCGCCGCCGCCGCCTTGTGCACCACCGCCGCCGCCCAACGCCACCGTTCGCCGGAGGTACCGCGCCGCGTCTCTTCTTTCCCTCGGTTCGGTTTTTCTTATAAACCGTTCCGATTCTTTTCTTCTCTTCCGATTCGTTTTCTTTCCGGTTCTTTTCTAAACCGTTCCTATTTTCTAGATCGGTTTTCCGTTTCTTTTTCCGTTTACTTCTCCGAAACCCTAGATCAGATTCGTTTTCTTTTCCGATTTAGTTGCCTTTGGACCGTTCGCCGGACCGTTCGTCCTAACGAACGTGATCACCGGATTCTTCTAGGTTAACGACGCCTGTTCGTTTAACCGTTCTTCTTTTTCTTTTCGTCGGATTTATTCCGCGATCGCGATCTCAGATCCGATCTTCGTTCTAGTTTTTCTTCTCGCTCGTTTATCGGAATCAGGTGATTCAAGCGCCTGGAGTTTCATCTCGAAACCGCCGTTCCGTCTAATCAACTTGAACAAGTTTTTGCCCCAGTAAAATTTGACCTAGTTTCAACTTGCTAGAACCGAGTTGTTTTTCCGCCGTTTTCCGTCGTTTGTTCGGTTCTTTCTTTCTTTGCAACCGGAGTTCTTAAGTTGAACTATCTGGTTCGTTCTCTCGTTCGAGTTTTACTTGTGCATTAGATGAGTACTTATTGTGTGGTTACTATTGTTTGCTTACGATAGATTGACCGGAGTGTGACGAGTAGATCTATCAAGAGTTTTGAGTGCGAATCATCTTCATCAACATTGCAGGCAAGTTCACACTTTGATCATACCTTTTCTACAACCCAGTTTTATTGCATTAGATCAATCCTCACACATTGCATGATTAGGATCTAATTAAATTGTGGGATGGGAAGTAGATGAGGTAGTACCTATTACCTGTATTATTATGAAACCTTTGGGAGTTACTCTACATTTGCTTATATTGCCATGCTTTGCTAGTAGACGTGGATTGGGTGAGTGATATCCATGACAGATGTGAGATTGATAATTTTAATGGTTTATCTAAGGTGGCAACTTAAACACACATCTGGGTGGATTGAGGCACCTGATGTCTATCAGGACTTGCCTGTTTTTTTGGACCGCCACCCAGGCTCAAAGGGATCATAAGATTTTTCATGCTAAATACTTCCGTGTGCAGCCAAAAGCCATTATGGGCTCTGGCATAGTTGAGTAAGTTGCGTAAACTCTTGAAGAGGTGGACTAGCAGATGTAGGGGATTGTAGGTGTACCGGTCCGCCCGGAGTAGAGAGCAAATGCTTCTGAAAGACTGTGTCTCGGTCATCCGTCTTCTCAAACACCATGTAGTGCGAGAAACCAAACGGAGGCGATCGAGTCTTGTGGGGAAAAGTGCGCAAACCTCTGCAGATTTTACAAACTAATCATGATTAGCCGTGTCCCCGGTTATGGACAACTTGAGTATCTAGTACTTGAATATCGAGTGAATCTCAACATGTTACTTCTAATTAATTTTGTTGGGTTTTAATTACTTTTAATTGGGATTGAGAATGCTGTCAACCATTCTCAATGTTTCACAACCACCATGATAGTTAAATAAATTTATTCCTTTGCAGTAGGGAAAAATTGGCTTTACGCAAAAACCTTATAACCATAGAGCTTTTCCACCAGCCAAATATGCATGTAGTGATAGCCTTTATTCATTATTCTCTATGGTGTGAATTTGCCAGTACATTCAATGTACTGACCCGTTTCGGGCTGCAACGTCTTATGTTGCAGGTTTCTTACGACGAATAAGTGATACGTTAGGGTTACGATTTCTACACTCAACTTTGCCGTTGGTGTTGATGGGTAACCACAACCTTGTTGCTTCCGCGAGTTTGGATTGAGGTAATAGTATTTACGTTACTTTATACATGTGATTTACCTCTGTTATAAATCCTTCGAGTACTGTGTGTGTCAGCATACTGATCCAGGGATGACACATAAGCACAGAGACTTGATCCATTTGGGTCGGGTCGCTACAATTTATCCCGTTGCTGATAGTCAGTGGGTAAGTCATGTCCATTGTGTCCCTAAGAAGGGAGGTAATACTGTCGTTCCTAATGATAAAGATGAATTGATCCCGCAAAGAATTATTACAGGTTATAGGATGGTAATTGATTTTCGCAATTAAATAAAGCTACTAAAAAGATCATTACCCTTTGCCTTTCATTGCTCAAATGCTAGAAAGATTATGCAAGCATACACACTTTTGCTTAATAGATGGTTACTCTGGTTTCTCTCAAATACCTGTGTCAGCTGAGGATCAAGAAAAGACCACTTTTATTTGCCCTTTCAGTACTTTTGCTCATAGACGTATGCGTTTTGGTTTATGTAATGCACCTGCTACCTTTCAAAGATGCATGATGGCTATATTCTCTGACTTTTGTGAAAAGATTTGTGAGGTATTCATGGATGATTTCTCCGTTTATGGATCCTCTTTTGCTAATTGCTTGAGCAGCCTTGATCAAGTTTTGCAGAGATGTGAAGAAACTAATCTTGTCTTGAACTGGGAGAAGTGCCACTTCATTGTTAATGAAGGTATTGTCTTGGGGCATAAAATTTCTGAAAGAGGTATTGAAGTTGATAAAGCTAAAGTTGATGCTATTGAAAAGATGCAGTGTCCCAAGGACATCAAAGGTATAAGAAGTTTCCTTGGTCATGCCGGTTTTTATAGGAGGTTCATTAAGGACTTCTAAAAAATTTCTAGGCCTCTGACTAACCTATTACAAAAAGATATTCCGTTTGTCTTTGATGATGATTGTGTAGAAGCATTTGAAATACTTAAGAAATCTTTGATTTCTGCACCTATTATTCAGCCACCTGATTGGAATTTACCCTTTGAAATTATGTGTGATGCTACTGATTATGTTGTAGGGGCTGTTCTAGGACAAAGAGTTGATAAGAAGCTGAATGTTATCCAATATGCTAGTAAAACTCTCGATAGTGCCCAGAGAAATTATGCTACTACTAAAAAAGAATTTTTAGCAGTTGTATTTGCATGTGATAAGTTCAGACCTTATATTGTTGATTCTAAAGTAACTATCCACACTGATCATGCTGCTATTAAATATCTTATGGAAAAGAAAGATGCTAAACCTAGACTTATTAGATGGGTTCTCCTGCTACAAGAATTTGATTTGCATATCATTGATAGAAAGGGAGCTGAGAACCAGGTTGCAGACAACTTGTCTAGGTTATAGAATGTTCTTGATGACCCACTACCTATTGATGATAGCTTTGCTGATGAACAACTAAATGTCATAAATGTTTCTCGTACTGCTCCATGGTATGCTGATTATGCTAATTATATTGTTGCTAAATATATACCACCTATTTTCACATACCAGCAAAAGAAAAAGTTCTTTTATGATTTAAGGCATTACTTTTGCGATGACCCACATTTTTATAAAGAAGGAGTAGATGGTGTTATTAGACGTTGTGTACCTAAGCATGAACAGGAACAGATCCTATGCAAGTGTCACTCCGAAGCCTATGGAGGGCACCATGCTGGAGATAGAACTGCACACAAGGTATTGCAATCCGGTTTTTATTGGCCTACTCTCTTCAAGGATGCCCGTAAGTTTGTCTTGTCTTGTGCTGAATGTCAAAGAATCGGTAATATTAGTAGACGACAAGAAATGCCTATGAATTATTCACTTGTTATTGAACCATTTGATGTTTGGGGCTTTGATTATATGGGACCTTTTCCTTCCTCTAATGGGTATACACATATTTTAGTTGCTGTTGATTACGTTACTAAGTGGGTAGAAGCTATTCCAACTAGTAGTGCTGATCGTAACACCTCTATTAAGATGCTTAAAGAAGTTATTTTTCCAAGGTTTGGAGTCCCTAGATATTTAATGACTGATGGTGGTTCACATTTCATTCATGGTGCCTTTCGTAAAATGCTTGCTAAGTATGATGTTAATCATAGAAATTGCATCTCCTTATCACCCGCAGTCTAGTGGTCATGTAGAATTGAGTAATAGAAAGCTTAAATTAATTTTGCAAAAGACTATTAATAGATCTAGAAAGAATTGGTCAAAGGAACTTGATGATGCATTATGGGCCTATAGAACTGCATATAAAAATCCTATGGGTATGTCTCCGTATGAAATGGTTTATGGAAAAGCATGTCACTTACCTCTTGAACTAGAACATAAGGCATATTCGGCTATCAAAGAGCTCAACTATGATTTCAAACTAGCTGGTGAGAAGAGGTTATTTGACATTAGCTCACTTGTTGAATGGAGAATCCAAGCCTATGAATACGCCAAGCTGTTTAAAGAAAAATTTAAAAGATGGTATGATAAAAGGATACAAAAGCGTGAGTTTAATGTTGGTGATTATGTATTGCTATACAACTCTCGTTTGAGATTTTTTTTTGCAGGAAAACTTCCCTCTAAATGGGAAGGCCCTTACGTCATCGAGGAGGTCTATCGTTCCGGTGCCATAAAAATCAACAACTTCGAAGGCACAAATCCGAAGGTGGTGAACGGTCAAAGAATCAAACATTATATCTCAGGTAATCCCATAAATGTTGAAACTAATATTATTGAAACCATATCCCCGGAGGAATACATAAGGGACACTTTCCGGAACGTTTCAGACTACGAAAAGGAATAGGTACGTGGTACGGTAAGTAAACCAACTCCAAAACAGTTCTAATGGCAATTTTTCTCTGTTTTGGAATATTTAAGAAAATAGGAAAATAAGAAGCAGACCGGAAAGGACACGGGGCTTCCACGAGGGTGGAGGGTGCGCCCTACCCCCCTGGGCGTGCCCCCTGCCTCGTGGTCACCTCGTGTGCTCTCCGGACTCTGTTTTCTTGCACGATACTCCTTTTGGTCGGTAAAAATTCATTATATAATCTCCCGAAGGTTTTGACCACCGTATGACGCAAATATCTCCCCTCTTTGTTTGGAGCTGTTTTTCTGATAGATCTAGAACGCCATGGCATCTTCAAGTGCCCCCAAGGACAAGTTCTTCGAGAAGGTCATCAACCCCTACCTCGCAGAAGTGCTGCAACACCCTCAAACCATCGAGATGCGTGAGGGGTTGTTGCACATCCGCGATGTGGAGGAACCGAGGAGGACCGGAAGCGTGGAGACAAGGCTCGAGGCGATGGAGCAACAAGTTTTCAAGTGTCAAGAGATGGTGGAGCGTGGACTCGACTCCAATCACATAATGATCACGGAGTTCACCAACAACCACAAGCTGGACGCCAAGGACATTGGGAGGCCATCTTCAAGCTTCACGAGAAAATCGAGCGCCTCCAAGCCCAGATATATGACCTGCAAACCAAAACTGTGAGTATGAATATAGATTCAAGAGGATGAGTTTGGTTGTAGATTTGAGGATTCCGGAGACTCGATCATCCTTCTATGATGGTGAGCCTATGCCTCGGAAGATGGACGACACGCCTACATCATCAACAACTCCTTCATCACCACCTCAGATGAAGGAGACATAATCCCACGGGTATGGGCACTCCCCTTGCACTACAAAGGAAAGACACATCCGTGACATTTTGGGCTGAACGAAAAAAAATTATGTCATACATATGACACTTCTATGACGATAATTGTGACAAAACCCAGTATCATCATAGATGTGGTGGGCTCCTACTGCTATGACAAAAAATCATGACAGAAAATGGGCTTTTCGTCCTAGATGGGCCGGAGACGCAGCTGCATGACATTCTTTGGGCCGTCCATGACATGAAAAACCATGGTAGAAGCGAGGGGGAGGAAAATTTCGGGGAGTTCCCAGTTACGGTGGGAGGTCGGGGGCCGAGCGATGCGCGTTTCTCTCGTACACGTATGCGCGTGTGTGTGAGGCGTTGGCTCTAACTGAACCTGAGCGAGGCGCTGGGCTCTAACTGAACCCGAGAGATTGCACTGCAAGCTACGCGTTACTGAACCCGAGCGATCGATCGATGGCTGTTAACTGAACCCGATCGAGCGATTCCTTCGCTACTGCTGCTAACTGAAGCAGATCGATGCTGCCTCTGGGATGAACAGTGAGCATTGCCGGGGGGTTGGATGAACAGTGTGCGGTGACGTTGCCTTTGGATGAACAGGACCCCGTGGTGTGGAGGGCTAGATGAACAGTAGACGGTGGAGGGGTGCCCGTGGAGGGGTGGTTGAACAGGACCCCATGGTGTGGAGGGCTGGATGAACAGTAGACGGTGGAGGGGTGGTTGAACAGTAGCTGGTGGAGTAGCGAGCGGTGGAGGCTGGATGAACAGGAGCCCGTGGAGGCTGGAGGAGGTCGACGGTAGCCCGTGGAGGCTAGAGGAGGTCAACGGTGGAGATGAACAGTATCTCGTGGAGTCCCGTTTTGTGGTACGCCACACCCCTCCCGATGAACAGGACCCCCGTTTCGACCGTAGGAGGTCCGTTTCGTCCGTTTTGCGGTACGCCACACCCCTTCCCGATCAATAGGACCCCCGTTTCGACCGTAGGAGGTCCGTTTCGTCCGTTTTGCGGTATGCCACACCCCTCCCGATCAACAAGACCCCCGTTTTGACCGTAGGAGGTCCGTTTCCTCCGTTTTGCGGTACGCCACACCCCTCCCGATCAACAAGACCCCGTTTGGACCGTAGGAGGTCCGTTTCCTCCGTTTTGCGATACGCCAGGCCTCGTTTCCATCACCTGTTCTGTCCAAGCCCTCCCGATGAAGACGACCAGGCATTCCATTCCGACCCAGCCGGTTGGCTCCCACGCGTTCCGTTGCCTCCCGATGAACACGAAGCATTCCGTTGCCTCCCCATGAACACGACGCATTCCGTTCCCTGCCCATGAACACGACGCATTCCATTGCCTCCCCATGAACACGATGATGACGCTGTTTCTCCGTTCCGACCCAGCCATGTACACGAGCCCTGGCCGTACGTATGCGCGAGTAGGCGTTCGAGACCCCGCCTGTATGTACACATACGTGGTCGTATTTTCTTTCTTGCACCCTGGCCGCTGTACATACGTGTACATGCTACGTGCGCACCTCTACTACGATACATACGCGCCTCTACATCCACTGGTATATATGTACGTACACGTTCGCAACCAGAATGACAACGCTACGTACACTTCGACCAGGTGGGTCCCGACTGTCAGGCACTTCCTTGCGTGCGAAGATGTAACTGGTGGGTCCCAGCAGTCAGGGGGAGAATCATTTTTTTGCCCGGACGCACTTCCTTGCGTGCGAAGATGTAGCTGGTGGGTCCCAGCAGTTAGGGGGGCGAATCGCTTT
Source organism: Triticum urartu (assembly GCF_003073215.2). Classification (NCBI taxonomy): domain Eukaryota; kingdom Viridiplantae; phylum Streptophyta; class Magnoliopsida; order Poales; family Poaceae; genus Triticum; species Triticum urartu. The sequence goes on along the minus strand of NC_053023.1, from coordinate 485,693,328 downwards.
TTTTTTGCCCGGACGCACTTCCTTGCGTGCGAAGATGTAGCTGGTGGGTCGCAGCAGTCAGGGTGAAACGTTTTTTTCGCGAAATATGGTGGCCCGTCCGGTGGGTCCCCGCTGTCAGGTGGAGGAATCATTATTTTGCGCGTAATAAGGAGGCATTTCCTTGCTGCAGTCATGGACCCAGCTGTCAGCCTCTCCACGTACAGTCCACGTCCGATGGAAGTCGTTCCCATACCACGTTGACCACGCCACGCCGAGAGCACCACGGCGGTGGACGACGGCGAGGACTAGGAAGGGGACGACTCGGAGCCGGGGAAGACGCAGTAGTGGATGCCCACGCGAAGAGGAGTACGAGGGTTCACTGGTTCGGCTGCGGTGTGAGGCTGCTGTCACACAGAATAACAGGGGGTGTGGGTCAGTAGAGGGACGGCCTAGCTAGCGGTGGGAGTAGTAGGGGGCGGTGAGGCCTCCGCGGCATCACAGCCGGCCACGAGAGGTAGGAGCACGCGGCACGACCGGCGCCGGTTTGGGTGGCTGGAGCAAGAAGACCAGAGGTTGAAGAAGCACTACGGCCGTTGGATGAACATCGTACGGTAACAGGAGCTAGAATCATTCATATTGACTAAGTTGACAAAGCCCTCCGTCCCCGTCAACTTGGTAGGCCCACAAGTCAGCCTCCCACTATGCTGGGTTCCAGCTGGCAGGGGGAATATTCATTTTTTGTGCGTAATAAGGAGGCACTTCCTTGCGTGCAAAGATAGCTGGTGGGTCTGACATGTCAGTGGAGGGCACGTTATTTTCACGAAATACAGAGGCCCTTCCGGTGGGTCCCAGATGTCAGGTGGAGGAATCATTATTTTGCGGTAATAAGGAGGCATTTCCTTGTGTGCGGCCATGGACCCAGCTGTCAGCCTCTCCACGCACAGTCTACTTCCGATGGTGTCGTTTGTTGACCATGCCACGCCGAGCGCATCCAAGGTGGTGGACGACGGCGAGGCCCCGGACAGCAACGAGCCGGAGATGGGAAGACGCGGGAGTAAAGTCGCGGACGGAGAGGTGTACGAGGGTTAACTTGTTCTAGTGCGGTGCGGTCCGGCAGTCGGTGGAGAAGAACAAGAGGTGTGGAGGGGTGGAGGGATGGCTTGGCCAACGGTGGAGTAGAGCTTCATAGCGAAGCGTGCTAAGCAGAGCTGCTAGCAGCAGGAGGCGGGAGATGGTCCCGGCGACGCTGGAGGAAGAAGATGAGAGATTGAAGATGGATGCCGGTCGTTGGATGTAAATCCAACGGCTAACATGTCAGAATCATTTGTTGACTAAATTGACAACGACTTGCGTTGGCTTCAACCTATTGGCCCACATTTCAGCCTCCAAAATGTGGCACGTATTCAACCCATTTTTCAGAATTTACAGTCTTTTTTTACGCGGTAGAATTTACAGTCAATTTGATCTTTTTTTTTTGAATTACAACCATTAGCTGGGCTGGGTGAACAAATAATGTAGCGTCCATGCGGCCCATTTATTTTATTTCTTAAAAAATTACATGCCATTTGCACTTTCTCAAAATACGCGATTTTGCTGGGCTGATTCTAATTATAATGTTGGGTTGGGCCAGAAATGTTTTAAAAAAATAAAAAGGGGCTGAGCATTTTGTTATAAATATATTTAAATAATAAGTGATATTATTACATTCGTCCTTAAATCTTACCAAGCTTTTGTACACAATCACTAGGATTTTCGTGCCAAAACAATCCAGGATTTTATTTGTTAAGAAATTATTTTTATAAGTTAATAAGATGTGGGATATTGTTTTCTTACATATGTAAGTATCTGTTAAATATATGATGACAATAAAAATTATATATAATAACATATAAAATAATTTAAATATATATAATATAGTTAGAAGGGAAACATAAGTTGGATCTGGCGTTCCTATTCTTATATAGAAAAATAGAACAGACCTCTGCGTTTTCATCAAAAAAATACATAAATTGGGCTGCCAAAAATAAAACCTCGTATGGGAGGTCCATAGGCCGGTCGATACATGACGGCCCTAAGAAAATACAAACGGGCCTATGGACCTCCCATCCGAGGTCGTGGGCTGCGCATGTTAAAAATGAAAGCCTAGACGGGGCAGCGCAAAACCACGTCCAACACTTGCCAAAACTTCGTCCCTCGTTTTCTCTGTGTTTCGCACACTCGACATTGTGTGGGCATTTTGACTATGCATCATATGAAAATGTGCTATGCATGAATGTTGATCAGCATGATGTTAACTGGCTGGTAGTTCCATTTTCGACCATGAATAAAACTTAAAACATGATGTTAACCCTGTTTGAAAAGGCCATGTTAATATAAATGCTCTGCCTCTGAAAGTTGCAGTTTCTTATCTGAAACTGAACTTGCAGTTTCTTCTCTGAGAATCACATTGTCTGCACTTTTATACTCCTATGAAACTACATTTTTTAAGTGCTAAAAATATATCTCTAGAATTCATAAAATACTTCATATGCTCAATACTGCAAATCTGAAATTCAAAAGACATTCATATCTGAAAGTACTCTCAAAATATACAACACAAAACACAATTCACAACCTGAAAATACTGACAACCCTAAGCTCCTCCCGACAATTCACAACCTGCCCGACTATTGGGCTGGGGGGGCAGCCCCCTCCTATTCCTCGGCGGCAGATGATACGTCTCCGTCGTATGTACTTTTCCAAACACTTTTGCCCTTGTTTTGGACTCTAACTTGTATGATTTGAATGGAACTAACCCGGACTGACGCTGTTTTCAGAAGAATTGCCATGATGTTGTTTTATGTGCAGAAAACAAAAGTTCTCGGAATGACCTAAAACTCCACAGAATATCTTACAATAAATAATAAAAAATCCTCGCCAAAGATGAAGACCAGGGGGCCCTACCTCGTGGGCCCCATGGAGACCCCCGACTCCAACTCCAACTCTATATAAATGCTTTCGGGAAGAAAAAAATAGGAGAGAAGAATTCATCGTGTTTTATGATACGGAGCCGCCGCCAAGCCCTAAAACCTCTCGGGAGGGCTGATCTGGAGTCCGTTCGGGGCTCCGGAGAGGGGGATTCGTCGCCGTCATCATCATCAACCATCCTCCATCACCAATTTCATGATGCTCACCGCCATGCGTGAGTAATTCCATCATTGCTGGACGGTGATGGGTTGGATGAGATTTATCATGTAATCGAGTTAGTTTTGTTAGGGTTTGATCCCTAGTATCCACTATGTTCTGAGATTGATGTTGCTATGACTTTGGTATGCTTAATGCTTGTCACTAGGGCCCGAGTGCCATGATTTCAGATCTGAACCTATTATGTTTTCATCAATATATGAGAGTGCTTGATCCTATCTTGCAAGTCTATAGTCACCTATTATGTGTTATGATCCATTAACCCCGAAGTGACAATAATCGGGATACTTGCCGGTGATGACCGTAGTTTGAGGAGTTCATGTATTCACTATGTGCTAATGCTTTGTTCCGGTTCTCTATTAAAAGGAGGCCTTAATATCCCTTAGTTTCCATTAGGACCCCGCTGCCACGGGAGGGTATGACAAAAGGTGTCATGCAAGTTCTTTTCCATAAGCACGTATGACTATATTCAGAATACATGCCTACATTACATTGACGAATTGGAGCTAGTTCTGTGTCACCCTATGTTATGACTGTTACATGATGAACCACATCCGGCATACTTACCCATCACTGATCCGATGCCTACGAGCTTTCCATATACTGGTTTACGCTTATTTACTTTCCCGTTGCTATTGCTACAATCACTACAAAATACCAAAAACATTACTTTGCTTTAATTACTCTTTTGTTACCGTTACCATCAGTATCATATTACTTTGCTACTAAACAGTTTACTACAGATACTAAGTTTCCAGGTGTGGTTGAATTGACAACTCAGCTGCTAATACTTGAGAATATTCTTTGGCTCCCTTTGTGTCGAATCAATAAATTTGGGTTGAATACTCTACCCTCGAAAGCTGTTGCGATCCCCTATACTTGTGGGTTATCAGCAGACAGCCGCCCCGTGAGACGATGTCAACGGCAAGGGAGACGATGGCGGGGAAGCGTCATCAGGCCAACTGCTTTTCTCCTCTTGCAGTTGGGTTCGGTCGACGAAGACTCCACCGGCTCGCTCTGGAAGGACACTCTCACAAACGGCACCTTGTAGATGCTCGATCCTTCAATCTCTGGTGGATGCTCCATCTGGGATCGATACTCCCACCACCGCTCCCTCACGATCGGATTCGGTGAATCTGTTTGCTCCATGGCCCAGAGGAGAAGCTCTATGTACTCCGGCGCGACTCCCTCCGGGAGTATCGCCGCCTTTTCGCTCTGTTGCGGATATTTGGCCATGGATGTCGCCGTCGCTGCTAGTTGGTCCTTGTTGTCAAACCAAGATTGTATCTCCAACGTCCTAGCTAGCTTCACAGGGGCGCCGTCTGCGATCCTCACGTATCAGTTGTACTCCTCCATCGATCTACTTATCCACAGCACCTTCACTCACCGGTGGTGGTTTTTGAATGGAAGAGGAGAGGAGCAGCGCTGGTTTTGGATTAGAACGGGAGAGGAGCGACGCTGGGTTTGGACTAGAACAGGAGTGGAGGGCCGGTGGTTTTGAAATGGAAGAGGAGAGGAGCGGCACTGCATTTAGATTGGAACAGGAGAGGGGCGGCAGTGGTTTAAGAGGAGAAGAGCGGAAGAGCGGCACTGGTCTTGGAAGTATTTTTTTGTTGTTTTGCGTATTTTGGGTCAAAGTTTGACCACGTACTGTATTTGACAAACAAAATGTGAATGCATGTCACCAAAAATTGTATCGTTTGGTTTGTATCTGAATGTACTTTCAAATTATATTATTTTTGCAACGTATAACATATATTTTATGTGCGAAAATCATGGTCAATTATGACCCAGAATAAAAGGGAGACTAGTTAATGTGGGGTTGCTTTCTTAATTGAAGGATAAATTGATTTTGATTTTGATCCAGTCACAGCGCGCCGGCCCTCTCGTCCAATCCTAAATCGCTGCCGCATGCTCCTCTCCCTCTTCTCCATTGCAAAACCACTTCCTCTCCTCTCCATCATCTCCATTCCAAAACCACCGTCTCGCCTCTCCCTCTTCTGATCTTCTCCATTGCAAAACCACCTCGCACTCTGCATATATGTCGGTTCCATACGTACATTTGTGCAGTTCCACCAAAATGCAGCTGAATAACCCTGTTTGCACAGATAATGAAAAAGCGTGATTACATTATAGTGGCTCTAGTTGATGAAACACACAAAATAAATAGAAGAAAATATTGCGATAGTATCATAGTATGCCATGCTCCGAGGGTGAGGTGGGCCCTGCGACGCCTCATACGGTACGCCTCATACTGGACATCGTCCCAAGTCTCCCAGATACACCTTCTGCCAGTGATGAACATCAGTGTACAGCGGTAGTACAAGGAGGCGCCTTGAGACATTCAAATCTCTATTTTTGTACATATCAACTAAAATTAAGCACCCCAGTTTGCAGAAACGCTTAAACATTAACAATGGGACTAGTTGATGAAACATACATTAACAAAGAAGCACTATCTTTATCTACATTGGAAATGAAATGATAGAGATGACACTCGCTCTATTTTCACTGTATTATTACTTCATTTTATCAGTGACACTAGGGTCGAGCGGGTGGCAAATGAGGTGTACCGTGCGTCGCAAGGATGGAGGCCGGGGGTGCTTAGACTAGGATGCTGAAGCTGGCTCTTTCAGTCACCAACATGGATGATTCGATTCATGGGACCTTTTGGTGCAGTTCACCTAAAATGAAGCAATGTCCCGTGAGCTAGCAGCTTCTTCTTCAAAAAAATTTAAGAAAAGGGCTCCAGCCCCAGTTCCATTTCCATCAGAAAACGAAACCCACGGAGCTTCTTCTTCATTAGTTGCAATAAAATTGAGCAACATCAAGGTTGGTTGTGAAGCTCCTGGAATGCTCAACTATAATTTGGATATCATTTGTGCAGTTCAACTAAGATCGAGCGTGAAATGTATATCTCTGTTTGCACAAAAAAGGTGGAAAGGAGGGTGACTAACAAGTGATGAAACATTCACTAAACGAAAAGAAGCATGTTCCTTATCTGAATGGAAATCCTACAAGGACAGTAGCAATTTCTAAAGCACTGGCATTGCTAGATATTAGTGTGGGCATTAGGATTAACTATGACAACCGTTAAATACAACATTACTTTGGGCATGGGAGAGTAGGTGGACCAGGACAATTGCATTTCTAACGAAAAGAACCAACTTATCTTAATGGGAAATTTTAGCAGGACATGTAAAGAAGTGCCATTGATTCATATTACTGGAGGCACTACATTGAAAAAAACATTGGTTTAACGTGTCCTTACTTTTAACAGTGCGACTGCTACATTTTACCAGTGGCATTACAAAAGAGTGGCTCGGGGCAACAAACGTAAGAACAGGATATCTGGGTTGGTCCCATTTTTGTTCGGTATAGCCACCTTATACTGTGTGAGGCTAGCAAATCTAGTGCTAGACTTACTCTGTTGACTTGTCCCCCAGTCCCCACTTTCTTTCCTTTTTCAACAAATAGATCGGGTTTATATTGAGTTTGTATTGCGTTTCCCTTTATTTCCCTATTAGACCTAGAGACTAGTTGGCTAGCGAGTCTCTGCTACTTTTCGCCCCCATTATTTCCTCTTTCGATCAAGTCCTAGATTTAGGTAACAAATCCTCCCCCACCCCCACCCCCTTTCTTCCTTGTTTGAACCAAGTAGTACTAGATTCGAGTGCGTGACCTAGTTTTACCTCTTAAACATAAAAAAAATTAGGTGGTTTTCGAACAGCCGATCGATCCTATCTACGAGGGGCCTGAGAAATAGTAAAAGATACAAATGCAGCGACGTCAGGAGCTCCACGTATCTATAATTTATGATTGTTCCATGCTATTATATTATCAACTTTGGATGTTTATGGGCTTTATTATACACTTTTATATTATTTTTGGGACTAACCTATTAACCTAGAGCCCAGTGCCAGTTTCTGTTTTTTCCTTGTTTTAGAGTATCGCAGAAAAGGAAAATCAAAACAGAGTCCAATTGACCTGAAACTTCACGGAACTTATTTTTGGAAGGAAAGCAACTCGGGAGACTTGGAGTCCACGTAAGGTAAGCAACGAGGAGGCCACGAGGCAGGTGGGCGTGCCCACCCCCTGGGTACACCCTCCACCCTCGTGGGCCCCTTGTGGCTCCCCTGACATACTTCTTCCGCCTATATATCTCCATATACCCTAAAACGATCAGGGAGCACAATAGATCAGGAGTTCCACTGCCAGAAGCCTCCATAGCCACCAAAAACCAATCTAGACCCATTCTGGCACCCTGCCGGAGGGGGAAACCCCTCTCCGGTGGCTATCTTCATCGTCCCGGTGCTCTCCATGACGAGGAGGGAGTAGTTCTCCCTCGGGGCTGAGGGTATGTACCAGTAGCTATGTGTTTGATCTCTCTCTCTCTCTCTCTCGTGTTCTTGAGGTGATACAATCTTGATGTATCGCGAGATTTGCTATTATATTTGGATCCTATGATGTTTCTTCCCCCCTCTACTCTCTTGTAATGAATTGAGTTTTCCCTTTGAAGTAATCTTATCAGATTGAGTCTTTAAAGATTTGAGAGCACTTGATGTATGTCTTGCCGTGCGTATATGTGGTGACAGTGGGATACCACGTGATTCACTTGATGTATGTTTTGGTGATCAACTTGCGGGTTCCGCCCATGAACCTATGCATAGGGGTTGGCACATGTTATCGTCGTGATTCTCCGGTAGAACTTTGGGGCACTCTTTGAGGTCCTTTGTGTTGGTTGAATAGATGAATCTAAGATTGTGTGATGCATATCGTATAATCATACCCACGGATACTTGAGGTGACATTGGAATATCTAGGTGACATTAGGGTTTTGGTTGATTTGTGTCTTAAGGTGTTATTCTAGTACGAACTCTAGGGTTGTTTGTGACACTTATAGGAATAGCCCAACGGATTGATTGGAAAGAATAACTTTGAGGTGGTTTCGTACCCTACCATAATCTCTTCATTCGTTCTCCGCTATTAGCGACTTTGGAGTGACTCTTTGTTGCATGTTTGGGGATAGTTATGTGATCCAATTATGTTATCATTGTTGAGGGAACTTACACTAGCGAAAGTATGAACCCTAGGCCTTGTTTCCTAGCATTGCAATACCGTTTATGCTCACTTTTACCATTAGTTACCTTGTTTTTTTTATATTTTCAGATTACAAATACCTTTATCTACCATCCATATACCACTTGTATCACCATCTCTTCGCCGAACTAGTGCACCTATACAATTTACCATTGTATTGGGTGTGTTGGGGACACAACAGACTCTTTGTTATTTGGTTGCAGGGTTGCTTGAGAGAGACCATCTTCATCCTACGCCTCCCACGAATTGATAAACCTTAGGTCATCCACTTGAGGGAAATTTGCTACTGTCCTACAAACCTCTGCACTTGGAGGCCCAACAACGTTTACAAGAAGAAGGTTGTGTAGTAGACATCAAGCTATTTTCTAGCGCCGTTGCCGGGGAGGTGAGTGCTTGAAGGTATATGTTTAGATCTTGCAATCGAGTCTTTTAGTTTCTTTTTTTATCACTAGTTTAGTTTATAAAAGAAAATTACAAAAAAATGGAATTAAGGGTACCTCATATGCTTCATCTTTTTAATATCAATCGTGAAAATAAGGATTCCGATAATTGTGCCAAAGTGTTAGAAGAAGAATGCATTAAAATGTTTGGCACAAAATCTTTGAATGATGAGCATGATTGCAATGTTGTTAGTATGAATTCCTTGAATATCCATGATGCTAATGATATGCAAAGCCACAAGCTTGGGGAAGCTATGTTTGATGAAGATGATATTTTTTGTCCCCCAAGCTTTGATGAGCAAATTTATTATTATGAAGGCATGCCTCCTATCTATGATGATTATTATGATGACACGTATTCTTTAAAGAATAATGATAACCATGAAACTTGTCATCTTGATCTTAATTTTCAATCACATGATAGTTATTCTGTTGAGTTTGCTCCCACTATTATTCATGAGAAGAATTTTGCTTGTGTGGAGAGTAGTAAATTTTCTATGCTTGTAGATCATGAAAAGAATGCTTTAGGTGCTGGTTATATTGTTGAATTAATTCATGATGCTACTGAAAATTATTATGAGGGAGGAACATATGCTTGTAGGAATTGCAATAATATCAAGTTTCCTCTCTATGTGCTTAAAATCTTGAAGTTATGCTTGTTTTACCTTCCTATGCAAGTTGATTATTGCTCCCATAAGTTGTTTGCTCACAAAATCCCTATGCATAGGAAGTGGGTTAGACTTAAATGTGCTAGTCATACTCTTCATGATGCTCTCTTTATGTTTCAATTCTTATCTTTTATGTGAGCATCATTGAAATCATCATGCCTAGCTAGGGGCGTTAAACGATAGCGCTTGTTGGGAGACAACCCAACTTTATTTTTATTCCTTACTTTTTGTTCCTGTTTAGTAATAAATAATACATCTAGACTCTGTTTAGATGTGGTTTTATTGTGTTTAATTAGTGTTTGTGCCAAGTAGAACCGTTGGGAAGACTTGGGGAAAGTCTTGTTGATCTTGCTGTAAAAAACAGAAACTTTAGCGCTCACGAGAACTGCTGCCATTTTTATTTGGAGAGTGATATTTAGTTAATTCTTTTTTAAGATGATTAATAGATAAATTACTCAGGTTCAGAAATTTATTTGAGAATTTTATAAGTTCCATAAGTAAACGTTTGATTCATATTACTACAGACTGTTCTGTTTTTGACAGATTCTGTTTTCATCGTGTTGTTTGCTTATTTTGATGAATCTATGAGTAGTATCAGAGGGTATGAACCATAGAGAAGTTGGAATACAGTACATAATACACCAATATGAATTTAGAATGAGTTCACAACAGTACTTATGATGGTGATTTGCTTTCTTATACTAACGGAGCTTACGAGTTTTTCTGTTAAGTTTTGTGTTGTGAAGTTTTCAAGTTTTGGGTAAAGATTCGATGGATTATGGAATAAGGAATGGCAAGAGCCTAAGCTTGGGGATGCCCAAGTCACCCCAAGGAAATATTCAAGGACAACCAAAAGCCTAAGCTTGGGGATGCCCCGGAAGGCATCCCCTCTTTCGTCTACTTCCATCGATAACTTTACTTGGAGCTATATTTTTATTCACCACATGATATGTGTTTTGCTTGGAGCGTCAATTTATTTTGTTAGGATTTGCTTTCTGTTATTTATAACAATGTTTTGCATATTTTATTTCAATAAAAGTGGCATTGATAGCCTTTACTATGCCTATTTTAGAAGTCCACATGTTGCTGTTTGAAAACAGAAAGTTTACCGCCGTTGCAATAATTCCCTAGAAAAGTCAGAATGTGATAAAATGTTGAAAACTTCTGCATATTAATATCTGATAAATTTACTACAGTGGGAATTTTCTTTCATAATTTTTGGATTTAAGGAAGTATTGATCTTGCTGCACTCTTTACAGACTATCCTGTTTAGGCAGATTGCTGTTATGTTTGCATTGTTTGCATATGTTTGCTTCTTTAATGATTCTATTTGAGGAAAGGGCTATTAAATATGAAGAAGCATTTAGTATGCAATGTTGAATAATAATTTTAGTGATTTTCTACAGTAGAGTATGATAAGGTTTTGGCAATGGTTTATACTAACTTATCTCACGAGTCCTTGTTGAGTTTTGTGTGGATGAAGCTTTTGAGATTTAGGGAGACCGTGATATGAGAGGAATTAAGGAGACACAAAAGCTCAAGCTTGGGGATGCCCAAGGCATCCCAAGATAATATTTCAAGAGGTCTCAAGCATCTATGCTTGTGGATGCCCCGGTTGGCATCCCACCTTTCTTCTTCAACAACTATCGGTTAGTTTCGGTTGATCCTAAGTTTTTGCTTCTTCACATGATGTTTGCTATTCTTAGATATCATTTATTTTGTTTTGCTTGATGTTTGAATAAAGTATCAAGATCTGAAATTATTAAATGTTAGAGAGTCTTCACATAGTTGCGTAATTATTCGACTACTCATTGATATTCACTTATATCCTTCAAAGTAGTTTGTTGTTGCTCTAGTGCTTCACTAATATCTTTTAGAGCACGGTGGTGGTTTTATTTAAAAGAAATAGATGAACTCTCATGCTTCACTTATATTATTTTGAGAGTCTTTAGAACAGCATGGTAGTTTTCTTTGGTCATGAAAACTAGTCCTAATATGATGGGCATCCAAGAGGGATATAATAAAAACTTTCATATAGAGTGCATTGAATACTATGAGAAGTTTGATACTTGATAATTGTTTTGAGATATGAAGATGGTGATATTAGAGTCATGCTAGTTGATTAGTTGTGAATTTGAGAAATACTTGTGTTGAAGTTTGTGATTCCCGTAGCATGCACGTATGGTGAACCGTTATGTGATGAAGTCGGAGCATGATTTATTTATTGATTGTCTTCCTTATGAGTGGCGGTCGGGGACGAGCGATGGTCTTTTCCTACCAATCTATCCCCCTAGGAGCATGCGTGTAGTATTTTGTTTCGATAACTAATAAATTTTTGCAATAAGTATGTGAGTTCTTTATGACTAATGTTGAGTCCATGGATTATACGCACTCTCACCCTTCCACCATTGCTACCCTCTCTAATACCGCACACCTTTCGCCGGTATCATAAACCCACCATATACCTTCCTCAAAACAGCTACCATACCTACCTATTATGGCATTTCCATAGCCATTCCGAGATATATTGCCATGCAACTTTCCACCGTTCTGTTTATTATGACACGCTTCATCCTTGTCATATTGCTATGCATGATCATGTAGTTGACATTGTATTTGTGGCAAGGCCACCATTCATAATTCTTTCATACATGTCACTCATGCATCATTGCACATCCTGGTACACCGCCGGAGGCATTCATATAGAGTCATATCTTGTTCTAAGTATCGAGTTGTAATTCTTTAGTTGTAAGTAAAAAAAAGTGTGATGATCATCATTATTAGAGCATTGTCCCAGTGAGGAAAGGATGATGGAGACTATGATTCCCCCACAAGTCGGGATGAGACTCCGGACTAAAAAAGAGGCCATAAAAAAGGGAGAAAAGGCCCAAATAAAAAAATAAAAAAAGAGTCCATAAAAAAAGAGAAAAGTCCCAAATAAAAAATAAAAAATGAGAGAAAAAGAGAGAAGGGACAATGCTACTATCCTTTTACCACACTTGTGCTTCAAAGTAGCACCATAATCTTCATGATAGAGAGTCTCCTATGTTGTCACTTTCATATACTAGTGGGAATCTTTCATTATAGAACTTGGCTTGTATATTCCAATGATGGGCTTCCTCAAAATGCCCTAGGTCTTCATGAGCAAGCAAGTTGGATGCACACCCACTTAGTTTCCTTTTTAAGCTTTCATATACTTATAGCTCTAGTGCATCCGTTGCATGGCAATCCCTACTCACTCACATTGATATATATTGATGGGCATCTCCATAGCCCGTTGATACGCCTAGTTGATGTGAGACTATCTTCTCCTTTTTGTCTTCTCCAGAACCACCATTCTATTCCACCTATAGTGCTATATCCATGGCTCACGCTCATGTATTGCGTGAAGATTGAAAAAGTTTGAGAACATCAAAAGTATGAAACAATTTCTTGGCTTGTCATTGGGGTTGTGCATGATTTAAATATTTTGTGTGGTGAAGATGGAGCATAGCCAGACTATATGATTTTGTAGGGATAGCTTTCTTTGGCCATGTTATTTTGAGAAAATATGATTGCTTAGTTAGTATGCTTGAAGTATTATTATTTTTATGTCAATATTAAACTTTTGTCTTGAATCTTATGGATCTGAATATTCTTGCCACAATAAAGAAGAATTACTTCGAGAAATATGTTAGGTATCATTCCACATCAAAAATTCTGTTTTTATCATTTACCTACTCGAGGACGAGCAGGAATTAAGCTTGGGGATGCTGATACGTCTCCAACGTATCTATAATTTTTGATTGTTCCATGCTATTATATTATAAACTTTGGATGTTTATGGGCTTTATTATACACTTTTATATTATTTTTGGGACTAACCTATTAACCTAGAGCCCAGTGCCAGTTTCAGTTTTTTCCTTGTTTTAGAGTATCGCATAAAAGGAAAATCAAACAGAGTCCAATTGACCTGAAACTTCACGGAACTTATTTTTGGAAGGAAAGCAACCCGGGAGACTTGGAGTCCACGTAAGGGAAGCAACGAGGAGGCCATGAGGCAGGGGGCGCGCCCTCCACCCTCGTGGGCCCCTCGTGGCTCCCCTGACGTACTTCTTCCGCCTATATATCTCCATATACCCTAAAACGATCAGGGAGCACAATAGATCGGGAGTTCCGCTGCCAGAAGCCTCCGTAGCCACCGAAAGCCAATCTAGACCCGTTCCGGCACCCTGCCGGAGGGGGCAATCCCTCTCCGATGGCTATCTTCATCATCCCGGTGCTCTCCATGACAAGGAGGGAGTAGTTCTCCCTCGGGGCTGAGGGTATGTACCAGTAGCTATGTGTTTGATCTCTCTCTCTCTCTCGTGTTCTTGAGGTGATACGATCTTGATGTATCGCAAGCTTGCATGCCTGCAGGTCGACTCTAGAGGATCCCCGGGTACCGAGCTCGAATTCGCCCTATAGTGAGTCGTATTACAATTCACTGGCCGTCGTTTTACAACCTTTGAAGTAATCTTATCGGATTGAGTCTTTAAAGATTTGAGAACACTTGATGTATGTCTTGCCGTGCATATCTGTGGTGACAATGGGATACCACGTGATTCACTTGATGTATGTTTTGGTGATCAACTTGCGGGTTCCGCCCATGAACCTATGCATAGGGGTTGG